>NC_054553.1:9503057-9735557 GCF_017654505.1 Polyodon spathula
CTAACCACTGCAGTAATTGCATAATAAGAGGGAAACTGAAACATCCTTTATTTATAATGTGCACTGTAGCTATATTATCACAGTAGAATAACAATTATTTTTTTAAACCAGAGATGACTCCATAGTTGGGCAGCTCCATCCATTGGGTACATTTCGAGAAGAGCTGTGGATTTTAGATGTGGAGAAAGATTTTTGATTTTTTGAGGCCATGTACTGGAAAACCATTGATCATTTAAGAGACCTCCGAATCCCAAAGATGAGGTATCTGTAAAGAAAGTCAGGTCATGTGGTGCTGAAATGAAATCATCATAGAACACAGACAGCCCATTTCAGTGCTGTATGAGAGCAGACCACATTTTAATGTCTTTCCTAGGAAAACAGGAAAGCATTGCACGTTTCCTAATTGTTTTACTGATCTGAAAGTTCTGAATAAGAAAACAAATGTGATTGAGTTTAGACTCTGGTAGGCTGGATTCAGACTTTTCTGTGTTTAGAATGATTCCAAGAAGTTCCAGACAATGCAATGCAATGTTTTTTCTTCTGAAAGTGGAACCCCGACTGAAAATAAACTTTTAAGATCAGAAATCTCTTCTACTGGCAGATCTGAAGGAGGAGATATCAATAAAAAATCATCAAGAAGATAAAGCAGAAATGGAACTTGGTAAGCATTGATAAGTATCAGGCATAATGCTTCTGAAAGTGTAGCATTATCTTCAAATAACTTCGGGATGCTGCGGCAGCCGAAAGTTAATTGAGTGGCAAAATAGAAATGTCCTCCTTCCCAACATATACAAAATAGATGATGAAGAGAAGGATGAATTGGCATTACTTTAAATGCATCTGATATCTGATATATCTGCTTTAGCTAACCAGGAACTTGGACATGCTAATATAATAGCATAAATTGCATCTGAAATGGTAGTATAATGAAGAAAATATTGATCTGTGAGGAATAAGCGAGTTGATGCTGCTGCTGCTTGACCACCGCAGTGCTGTTAAACTGATGATGAGATACTTTTTTTCCTGACATTTTCCTAGTGCCAATGCTGATGGGATTAATTCTGTAGACTGGAAACGGGGGAGCTAAAAAGGGACCGACTATAAAACTTTTCTTTATTCCATGAGAGAATGAACTACCTCTGGTTCTTGAATGCCAGAGCAAAGGTTCTTGCTTTGAAAAGAGGAAGAAGAAATTTGACTCGGTCAATTAATTAAGTAGCTGGTGAAATTGGTGTCAGGGTGATTCTGGTTTTTTGGATTGCCCTGGAATGTTTATGGGAGAGGAGATTGTGAAAATTGGAACGAGTCACTTACGAGCTAGAGGGCAGATTGTATTGGAATGGGCATCCCCGCAAGTATTGCACATATGAATGAATTTACATTGTCAGCTTGAGCACAAACCACTATTAAAATTATTACAGATTTGTCTCACTCCGGAGAATCTAATTGTGCACCCGTATTTATCTTGCATTGAGGATAAATCTGGAGGAGCTGAAGCATGGGTAGAATTATGAAAGGAGGCTCTGTTAGAGTAGTGAGATATGGTGGTGTCGGTAGCTTAATTGGAAGTTGACGCTGTTGCTGCTTTTGGGCAGAGGGATGTTAGTGAGCTGTGGAAGTGCAAACCCCACATGCATTTCCTCTGAGGCTGACACAAATTCTATTAAATAAACCTGAAGTTGGAGAGGATGAGCTGTATGCAGATGCAGTAGCATGGTTGTAGATTGGAGGAGATTGATTCAATAACTGAAGTTAGAGTGTAACCAGAAGAAACTGTAGCTGCTGCTATAGTGTTTTGCTGCAGGAATTACTGAGAGAGCTGAACTTTGTTTCTCCTGTTCCATATTAGATACCTTTTTATCCAAATCTGACAGTTTGGTACAGACCAAAGATATTGTGTCGCAAAAGGCTGCACGAATGATTTTATTTTGTTAAATATTAGGGAGGCTGTTGCTGAATTTCACGGGCTGGCACGGCTGGCTGCTGGTTAGAAGTAGATGTGGGAATGACTTGCTCTGAGACAGACTGTGTGTTGTCTGGTTGGAGATGCTGAATGGTTGGGCACTGCTGAGGAGCTTTTTTCGATGGAAAAACTTGTTTTGCTGAAATGGAACTGCAATAGAGAAGGAAGAGAGCTTTTCAATCGTTCTCTGCAGGAATTGCACTGCCGTTTTTAAGGAGGGTTTTTACTAGTTTATTCATAGTCCAGTCCTTCCAAAACAATTGTTCGGGAGCAGCATCCTGAGGCTGGAGTCACTTGGATCAGCAAAGATTAGGATCTTGGGTGGTAGGTAGACAAGGAGACACTGGAACGGTAACCTGATCGGATCTAACTGAGATACTGGAGGGAAGGAAAAATCAGGGACTGGGAGGGACCCTGGATTGAAGCTGGAGAATGATCTGGCATAGACAAGAAATCCTGACAATCCTCTGAATCAGAAGACAGATGATGTGAGTACTCCATTGTATTTGATTGGTTATGTCAGTGAGTCTAGAAATCTGCTATGTTTGCACCAAAAGTGAAAAAAAAACAAGATAGCTAGCTAGAGGTGACTGAAGTTTAAATAAGGTAGATTTAATTGATGAAAGGAGATGATAGGGCTTTAATCCTATATGTGTCCTAGCTCCACCCCCAAACAACACATAATAGGTTAACATAAATAAAGAGTCTGAGTGAGGAAAATGGGCAATAAAATATTAACGTGTGTGTCAGAACACTTTATCAACAATAGGTCTGGTTTTGGACAATAACGCAACATGTGCATTACCAGTACAAAACGTATTTTATTTAGTGTATACATTATGTTTCTTAAAAAACATATTTTGTATAATATGTGTACAATGAATGATGAATGCACAAGATACATTTGTCTGCTTATCTGTATGATGTCTTTTTGTATCCTTCTGAAGATAAAATCGGTTTCAAAATAAACCATGTCCACTTTCTAGAAGGAAATCCTCTCATTTGCAAGATATTGATTACTTTATCAAATAAAGGCAATCGACCACCGGGTAATTTAAAAGAAAGAGATAGATTGACAGGAATGTCACCTCAAAGTGTCCTGTAAACATACTAATGCTCTTGAATATTGAGCTTACTCTGTTTATTGTTGACGACACCATACAATGCTGGTGGATATTATTATTATTATTATTATTATTATTGATTATTATTATTATATTATTGCTAGAATTTTAGTACAGTTTTCTCCTTTCTCAAAACTTTGCTTATCCTATTAGACCTAAAACTTTCCGTTTTAGAGAAATCAAAACCTGTTAAAGAAAAAAAAAAAAACACATGTCTTAACCAGTCCTCATGTTTTGTGAACAGGGCCAAATGTAATATTTTAAAAATAGTCTTTAAGAAGGCTAAAAATGCTGACGAAGACGACAGCAGCAGTGCATCGACTACGACTGTGGACACAAACACACAAAGGCGTTCTGACAAGATGGAGATGGAGAAAAAACACTTCTGGAAATGAGATTCATGCACTACTTACTGTATGTGTTACTCAAAGTTGAGTATGCAAATAAAATATGATTAAAAATAATGCTAAACAACAAAATTGTGCAAATTATGAATCACACTGCATAGTACTATAAGAAAGAAACTTAGTAACGGGGACCTGTATATTTAATTAGATTTATGTTATTGCCAGTAACACCAATACTGACTATAATTTAAGGAGCTAATGTGAATCAATACCATCAGAGACAAAAGGGAGATTGAGACATCAGCATACAATAATATATCTATATATCTATATTATATATATAGATATATATATATATATTATATATATATTTTCGATATTAATGCGATTGCTCTTGAACCGGCAGTAAGGCCAGTAATACAGTCATATTTTTGTATTTAAAATTTTACAATTGCTACCAAGAAAGCAGGAAAATTATGATTATTTTTTTTTCTTTTGTTATTTCACTGTTAACTAATTTACTGTAAACTGAAGTGAGTAAAAATTTCTGACATCTATCCTGACTTTTGATTGTTTAGCGAGGAAAGGTTCATTTTTGCAATGCATGTTTGATATACATTAATTGCAGGAAGTGATTTAGCAGTAAAGAAACAGATCGATTTAAAAAGTGGCTTCAACTGACGTATTCTTAGTTTTACTCTCTCCTTATTTATATATTTATTTATTTTTATGATATTTAGTAGTGAGCTCAAAGCTATGTAATTCCAGCAAAACAAAAGGCTTGATCCAAAGTAGCTGGCTGCTATATAGCACTTACTCTTCTATAAAGACACTTTTGTTAATCTATTTTATGTTACATATGTCTTTCAAGCAAGTAGCTGGAAGAGCAGCTCCTAAACTAAGGAAAATGTATGTTAACCCCAAACTTTTAGAGTAGAACCACTCTAAATAATTGAAACATCATAATACGGTTCTAAATACATTTAAGCCTTTTCGCCCCCATCAACCCAACTGCAATATTGAGCGACACTCAGCTTACGTCATAGTTCTGACTTAACCTTTTCATGTTCCCTTTGGTAGTTTCACTCAAACAACAAATTAGGTTTGTGTTACATCTCGGATTGCACAACTTAAAACAAAAAACTGCAACTGTGATGTTATCCAGGGCAAACAGGGTTAAAACCGCAGTGGCGCCTGCTTCCCACAAGTCTTCTAGTTTACCAGTAAATCTATGAATGCAGCTGTAATAGCCAATCCATGCATTACATTTGCAGGCAGGTCAAAACAGGATGACACCATGAAGACTGGCAGTTTATATTGGGGAAATCATATTGCAGGGTAGGGGGAATTCCTAGCACTGGGTTTATTTTTTTCTGCATTGTAAGCTATAACTGGGAATTGTTCTACCTAGCAATATAGTGTGCTACAAGGAAATTGTTAACTACAGGTTTTGATACATATTTCAGGTCTTTCTATTTTTTGTCCACCTCATTTTTGACATCTGTATAATATATATTTCTATGCTTAACAATCATGTTGGTGTTTTATATTGTGCTATTTTTTGTTGTTATATTTTAGCAATAGTAAAATATAACAATTTTGTGTAAGTCCTGCAAATCTATTGTTCATTATTACTGTTTTCTAGAATACAGACCCTAAAAGTTTGCCAATTATATTGCATCTTTTTTTTTTTTTCATTTAAGACTGGAAGTGCTTGCAATAAATAGCTAATTGAAATGATCTGCCTGCTAGCAACAGATTGTTGTTGTTATATTTGTTAGCCAGTGTTTCGTCTTTATTGAAAATGTCACTAGTAAATGTCAGTTCCTTTATTAATTACTCCAAGATAAAGACGGTTATAATTATAGGTCTAAATGATGAATGTGTTCATCTGTATCCTAGTCTGTTAATCTGTGATGATGATTAAGTCTAAAAGGAATACAGTCAACTATTGGATTAGATGACTGGAAGACTGAATCTTCTCACTTCACACTAAATAGGATTGCAGTCTATTTTTGCTGACCATCCTTTAGTTTATGCTATTTTTCCAACATGTTTCAAAACCAGACTGGTCCGGGTCCCAATTCAATTGGCTGTCTACAATGTTTAACAAAGGTCATAGATTAGCTATTTGTAGAAATAGATATTCATCATATCAACATTGTCTCTGATTGCTTTTTAGTCACTGAATGGTTGCAACACATAATGAACCTTACTTCCAGGTACTACTGAGTGACCCATCCAGCATTCTGCTGTGCTTTACACACTGTTGTGTACATGTTGGGGAGTAAAGGTGAGGTTGTTCTTGAGGTTTAAAATGTCCACTAGGGGCAAGGTGAAGACCAATGATTTGAACACAGGGCTCCAGAGTTGAATGAAATGACATTGTCTACTGTCTTGCCCTTTTCAAAATGACACAACTATCACCCTGATATGTTCATTTGATATTTAAATAAAGGTTCATAAGTAAATTTCCTGGCCACATAATTCAATAAAGATAAATAGTCATTTAAGAAAACCACTGCATAGAAGTAGAAAGGCAGTTAAATAAATAGTACTGTTACTTTTGTGCACAAATGTGGAAATTGTTATTTGTGTATGTAGTGTACAGCAATTGGTTTGCTTTGTTAATAGCATTACCCTTACAAAAATGCACCATCATATTTTTGCAGTTTATCATGTTTTACTAATGCTTAAACTGTGTATTTGGAGCAAATGCACTTTGATCATACTGCACCTCTGTGATTTACTACACCTTACTATGATTCTACCATGTTCTACAACAGTACAGTTTTATAAAGCCTTTCATCCATACATGTAAAAACAGTAGAAAATTTAAATTAAAAAATTAAAAAATCAATATATTAGTTTTTAAGAAAAAAATCTTAGTCATACAGGTAGACTAATTTAATTAAAAGTATTTAGGATTTTGAATATCTACAAAATAGTCCAAGCCAATAAGAATGAATCACCTTTTTTAATGCATAGTTGAGCTTGATTTGTACCATTTTCTTTAATTAATGGCCTTATGTGGCCTGACTGGCTAAACAGATTTTGAGTGTTGTACAAATATGTCCTGGAGGGTTTGGAGTGTTGTGTATTTAGTTCCTAGTGACAGGCACTTCTTAGAATTATAACTGACAAGCAAGCCAGGGACATTAAATTCAAGACCTGCTAAACCCCAAGGGAGATACTGCCACTAGCCTGTAATTTTACTAAGACCCTTATCGGTCTAATTCAGAAAATTATGGACTGCAGTTTAACCCTCAGAGAGCCAATTAAGGCAGGTTTCATTTGCTATTTTTAATTTTTACTCAGGCAAGCATTATACCATCTAGGAGAGAGGAATAACTACATTGAAAGCTCATAATTCAAACCCTATTTAGTACTGTGAAAGACCTAAGATGGGGTGTCACTATCTCTTGCTGTCATACGCATCTGTTGTGTGTGTTCAAGGGGGGCATCCTCCATTCGTCATAGAATATTAGGGTTACTGTTAGGGGGCCTGGGGATGGTTATCAGTATATCCTGAACACATCTCACAGATGGCTGATAATACCAGTGATTGTCTAACATCTTCCAATGTTTGTATTTTAGACCTGGTCAAGTATGACTTTGATCAATTGTTTGCCAATTGTTATCTACTGAAAGGTACAGCTACGACCACTCCATTGATTTAACTTTGCACATTCCTGAGGAGAAATTTAAAATAGCAAATTTTAGCAAATTAAAAATAACTCAAATCTTGATATGTGAGAAACCAAAAAATGTGGAGACCCTAATATATATTAGTTGTTTGGTTCTGTTTTTACAAAACTAAAAGGTGTTTTACTTCCCCCATTTTGAAACGCTGTAAAAATGCAGCTGTTAGTTTGTTACATGCTTGTATGTTTCCCCATATTGTATTTAATTTCGTTCTCATTTCATTCTCAGGGACAATGGTATAGGCTATGGCCAGGCTTCTTCCATTCATTCCTCTGTTTTATTTAATCCCAGCTTAAAGGTAAAACAAGTAGAGTGAATAATATATAAGAAAACTTTTTTTTGTTTTTTGCTTTGCAAGGTTTATAATAATGTTATTTATTCGAACTGTAAAGGCCCCCTGATGTTCAGCCCTAGGGCATCCTCAAGGGAAACTGCCGATTGTACCAAAATGTTTGTCAAAATACCAAGGCACTACTCTCAGTATATCCTATTTTAACTTTTATCTATAATGTTAATGAAACTTTCTGACTTTGCGATGTATACATATAAAAAGTTGCTTTTTCTTTATAAATTAAGCAGGACAAAAGTATTGTTGCCAATTTCACCAGGTTAAAAGCGTAGAGCAAGATATGGACCAAAGATGTTTAATGTTGAGCATGCAAACAAACTCCAAACTCCCTTTTGACAACTGATGGTTACATGCAGTTATCTTATGTAATTCCATTATTGTATCATTTAAGTCTGTGCATAAAAGATAAAAGAAAAATAGGGAAGGGCAACAGTAAAGTAAATTCCAACTGTAAAGAAAATTCTCTGAACTGCATTTGTTTTCGTGTTCACACTTTAGGGCATAGCTATAAATATGGACTAGAAGAATTAATGAGACTCAATATTCCCAATTGAGAAGCAATGAGCTTTTTCAAATGTCAGTTTCATATGAACAGGAAGTTTTGTGCTTACAGCAATTTCTGTTTGAAAACCCACGCTACAGCTAATAAATCATCCCATGATAGACGCGTAATCTGAAACTTGAGATGCAGTCCGCCTTGAAATTTAAGCCTGAACTCCTTACTTCAACAACGAGATATATATATATATATATATATATATATCGTATTACTTCAATTTGGCGCCACTATTTTAAATTGATCAAAATGGCTGTGGCCCTTAAACGAGGGTGCCGATTATACAAGGGTGGCCTTTATTAACAATACTATGCTTTACAAACGCTGCAATATTTTATTACATGAATTAAGGCATTTTAGAAGCAGCATGTGAGAGGCTCCAATCTGTAGCACTATACTCTTGTATGTTCTGGGGGCTTGAATACAGTACATTTATTGACAGGTTACGAGAACCGGTTAGGTGGGAGTCGGGATGTTAGTGGATTACTGTACTAGCGAATCAGAAGTGTGTATTGGTTGCTATGGGGCAGGACTAGAAGAGGTGAGAGAACGGTTGTTGAGTGTGTTGCAGTTGTTTTTCTTAACAAAAAATATTGCCTCTGAATATCGGTTTGATTTATGTTAAACCTAAAATATATCCTACTTGGTTTCTCACTGTAATTTACCTGCTTGTTTGTAATTTCTCTGTAAGAGAAAGTGAAACTAGAATAAATCACTCTATATTATATCGATATATATATAGATATATAGATATATATATATATCTATATATATATAATACCTATTAACATATCTATGAATATTCATATCGGACTAGTAAAATGCCCAATTTCATTAAAAAACATTGGGGGGATGTTTTTCGAAGGACAAAAAAAGTATATCTTCAGTCCAGCTGATTCAGAAATCCACTGGCAGTGACCGCAAGCTTCTAAGTAGACTGAGTTTAAAAATTTCTAAGTTTTCAACCATCCAAGCTGAGGACGAGCCCTACAGGAAAGCTGTGGACGAGGTTAACAGACAGCCCTTGTTTTATCCCCTGTTGTGTTGGCACTGAACTCTGCTGGGAAAAAAAAAAAAAAAAAATGACGTTAAAGACTGCTGTGCTGTAAGTAGTTCATGTTGGGTTGTCTGTCGGGACTGTACCATAAAATAAAATGTGCTTACTACGGTGTGTGTACATTAGTTTGTATTACATGGTGGATTGAGGCTGCAATCTCTTCAGGGGCATCACATGTACATAGCCAGAGTTGCGTGTTTCTTTATTTATTTTTTGAGCAGGGGTAGAAAAAAATACCTTTACTTTTCTTTATTGAGAGCGGCGTTTATTAAAAAGCAGATATCTGAGTGAGGTTTTAATTTGAGGGCGGCGTTAATTCGAGGGCAGCGTTAATTCGAAGTAATACATTATTCCAAAGAAAAGCATCTGTGCACTCCAATGTTTAACCTCCGCGAAGTGCCGACCATAAGGCTATGGTATATATAAAAAAAAAAAAAGTCTATGTGAACTCACAATTGCTTCTTCCAGTTTTCAAGCGAAGTCCACCAAGACAGGTAGCACTCTCAAAGATTCAGACAAGACCACTGTGATCTTATTAGTTTATTTCATTAAAAACACACAAACAAAAATGCATCAGCAAACAATGTGTTTCAACAATGTGTCTTCATTAGGTTTGCATTGATTTTACACAAGGAACAGCTGTGATTATTTATACAGATAAAATAATCAGCCAATTATATAACCATGTGGCCTGTATTGAGGTCTGATCACTTACCAAAATTGATAACAAATGTTTCACTAAGAATACATCATAAATATATACATTACATTGTGCAAGTTATTTCATGTTCTTGCTGTCAGTCTATGTTTAATGTCAATATACAATCATATACTCAAACATATGGCACGTCAAATTATCATTTAGCTATATCTCAAATTAATTTAGAAGTATCTTCAAATATTTAAAGATATCTCTAAATAATTTTAAGATATCTAAAATACATTTAGAGATATCTCAAAATGATTTACAGATATTTACAGGTATTGCTCAGATACAATCCTTTTTTTCAGTCTAATTCGGCCACTGAAAGTTTTTCTCTGCTTTTTCCAGATAAAAAAATGACTAGAGACCTGTGCTTTACGTCTTTTTGATGATGTCAGACAGGGTCCATCATCGGACTGGAAAGGGAAAATTGTAATGTCGGACCTGGTCACCGTCGAGCACTCTTGAGGTGTCGTTGTTTAGTCTTCGAAACTCCAAGGATGGAGTATGCCCACTTGAAGACCCCAGAGATGTACTCTACTCAGCTCAATCCAGACAGTGCTGGGGAGACCGCACTGTGGTTGATCCCTGGAGCCAGCATCCCAGCCGTTGTGTGTGCTGATGCGCCAGGGAGGCAAAATAAGCTGATCCCTGGAGCCAGCATTACACTTCAGCCATCAACACCAGGTAGAAGGATATCTACATCATCAGATGGAAACAAAAAAAAAAAAACGCAAATGCAAATGGATGGAAATGCAGATGGATCACATTAGTTTACTGTAAAGTTATGTCTTAGTTGGAGCTTATCTTGTGGAGAGCCACATCTCAAATCAGCATGAAGTTGTATCTACTCTCATGTAATGGAAATCAAAGCAATAACTCAAAGGTGTGAACTTAAATCCAATGTTTCATTCAGGCCTTCAGTTTTAATTTTTTTTTTTTTTAAAGTAAAGATCCAATATGATTATGTTCTTAACAACTGATTCATTATATTACCACCTCTTACAGAGGTTGAAACTTTTTTCTATAGCTATAGGGCTCTATATATCATTTTATTTTTTTTTAATTTGTAGACACACCCGCAATGTATTAAAGCCATTTTGACTCCCGTAACTTTTATCACTGCTACGGAAGTTTAGCTACGGCTGTTCATTTCAAATTACTTTCATATGCAAATGTACGAATCTCATTATAATATCGAAGGTTCACACTTACTCATGATGTAGTATCATTTTCTCCTGACTTATGACATAGGTTTGAGCCTGTTATTCTATACATGCTTCTTAGTAGCGTAGATTCAACTGGCTGTTCATATGTGTTCCTACTGTTTCAAGGTATTTAGTTACTTTAAGCACCTTTAAAATTATAATAAAATAAAATACACATATATCACAATGACAATACATACATTTTGTTTTGGGTTATTTTATATTTTAAGTTGCTTTATTTTAAACTTCACAAGTTCTGTAAACATCCAGCCACACCTCCCATGTTAACTACGAACCAAGTGACAAAAATGAATGGTGTTATTGCAGCTCAAATTGAACTCACTAATGCTATGTTATTATTAAACCCGGCACTGGCAATACTGACAAGAGAGAGAATATGGCAACCAAGATTATTCAGAGCCAGAACATCTATCAGATGTGGAGTTTAAATTAAGATTTTGTTTTGATAAACAATCAATACACAAGCTATGTGCCTTAATACAACCTGATGTGACCAACCATACTAAACGAAGTTCAGCATTAACAACTGAAATTAAACTATTAGCGGCATTATCATTTTATGCAACCAGGTCCTTTCAAAGACCAACTTCTGATTTAATAGGAATATATCAGGTATTTATATCAAGTTACAGCAACCTTACTTAAACACCACGAAGAATTAATTCAGTTTCCTAAGACCGAGAGTAAATTTTATTCAATTGCAGGATTCTCAAATGTTATAGGGGCTATTGAATGCACACACATTCCGAATAAAGCACTCCCTGGAGAAAGCTTTGCTTTTATCAATAGAAAGAACTTCTACAGTGTAAACTGTCAGATCACATGTGATGCTCAAGGAATAATAACTGATGTTGCTGCTAAATACCCTGGATGCTGTCACAGTGCCTTCACTGCAAGGATGGATTGTGAGAGGATATGGAAACTGCGGTTGTTGCCACTAGATTAATTTTAGGTGCATATTTTAATATGGTTCTGAGTTATTACAGTTACAATTCAGATTTATTAATACTATAATATTGTTCTTATTCTACTGTAGGTGACACTGGCTACTCTTTGCGTTTATGGTTAATGACTCCAGTTATTAAGCCCGACACTGAAGTAGCACAAAAATACAATGATGCGCATAGTAAAACTAGAAATGTGATAGAACGCACATTTGGAATTTTAAAAATGAGATTTAGGTGTCTGGATAAATCTGGAGGACTTTTGCAATAGTCTCCTCACAAGCTTGCTCTAAGAAAGGAATACTTCACATTGACAAGGAGCTTTGGGGTGAAGATGAACATGAAAATCATTGGAACCAAGATGACATTAATACTGGAAGTGAAACACAAAATGAAATAATTGTAGAGTTCATTAATTAAACACAAACTACTTTTTTTTTTTTTCTTTACACAACTATAATATTCTGCGATATTCTAGGGAAGCACAGAGTACAAACATGGTAAACTCTAGAATTGCATGGAAATTCACCATGGTAAACTTCAATACAGTGGGGTACAAAAATAAGTGGTGCACCATATATAGAAACGAATTTTTTTATATATGTTTTCCGTTTTTGGGAAACCTTTCTTCCCGATGTATGTTTTTGTTTGTTATTGATGTGCCCATGGTCTTGCACTACATTTAATACACAGCGTTCAGTTTATTACATCGTAATGTTTCTGTGTTACATTCTTCATCGTATTTTAACACCAGCTCATTTAAAGTAATCTGAACAGGAAAGATGCTGGTTAAACGTCTAACAGCAGAGGTTAAATCTTTGAATCTCGAATATCTTTCAGATAATCAAATGTTGCACTGATTTCACGGAAACACAGACATTTGTCTTGATGAGCTTTATGTTCTGCTATACGTACTTTTAAGTTTATTTTTGTTTCTCCTAGGTAAACCAGCCCACAGGGGCATTTAAGCATGTATACCACATGAGTTCTGATTTGTATACTTCTGACTTGAATGTGGATGACTGAAGTATTTAGTGTTGTATGTGTTGGAGCAATGAGTACACCTACCACATTGATAATTACCATGTAATTCATTTGTTAGCCAGTTTTCATTGGGTAAAGCTGATCTACACATTGAAGAAACTACAAAGTCTTTGATATTTCTACCTTGTTTAAAACAAAATCTCAGAGAGGAAGTAATGACTGATTTCAACTGAGTATCACATTTCAGCATTTTCCAGTGTTTCAAAATACTATTCTTAACATCATTAGCAATATAATTATGTTCAGTTACAAAGGTGAGTCTCTCTTCAGTAGACTAATTGCTAATTTTTTTTTTTTTTTTTTTTTTTTTTTAGTTTCTAAAAGTACATTTCATTCCATTACTTCTGATTGGTTACATGGCATTGCGACCATATTTCTTTTGTAGCCACTAGGCAGAAAATGACCTACATGTCTTTTGCTTGAGTTTCATAGTCTAACGGATTACTATAAATTTGACCATATGGTATGTTCTTAATCATATGCTTTGGGTGATCACTATTTGTGTGTAGAATAGTATTTCTACATGTAGGCTTACGAAAGATTGAGGTGTTAAGTTTACCATTAGAATTCATTGAAATTAACAGATCTAAAAAGTGTACTTTTACTTTTGTAATCGCTAAACAGAAATAAATCAGTTTCATAACCAGTCCAGATTAAAAGAATATCATCAATATACCTTTTCCAAAACAAGACATTTTGGTGTAATGGATGAGAAGCAGTGGCAATGTATTTTTTCTCCTAATGTCCCATATATAAATTTGCCTAGTTTGGGGCAAATGAGAAGCCCATTGCTGTACCCTGAATTTGTAAATAATATTTATTTTTAAAAAAAAATAAGATTTAAAAAAAAAAAATTAGATTTCAAATTAAATGTAGTTAATTCCAATAGTAAATCAATGGGTAATTCACTACAATTAGATCCCAAATAAAATGACAGTGATTCTAGTCCACCTACATGCAGTATGTTGGTATACAGACTCTTCACATCAAAAGTAACAAGAAAAAAACCTTCCTTGATACTTTTGCGTTCTACTTGATTTACATTGTGATATTTAGGTGTGGAATGCTTTTTTGACATTATTGCTATATCATTTTCTACTAATATACTAAATGTGCTTAGTGTTGGATTTTCTACACACACTGAAAAGGTGGATTTTTTCTTAAATTTATCTAGAGGATTGCTTTCTGTTACAATATGTTTCTTTGTTCCAAAATAATATTTAAAATGCAGTTGTCTAAAGAATTTATAACAATCTACTTTTAACTTAAATACATTAACACCTTTGGTAGGAACAAAAGATAGACCCTTATTTAACAGATAATTGAACTTGGCTACTCTCATGACCAAAAATGATTTGCTGCTGCATTTTTGTTTATTTTTAATGAAATAAACTAATAAGAATATTTTTAAATATAAAAATAAATCTCAGCGGTCTTGTCCGAATTTTTTCAGTCTTGGTGGACTTCACTTGAAAAATTGGAAGAAGCATTGTGAGTTCACATAGACTTTTATCTTTTATCTCTCTCATACATGTGTGTGTGTGTGTGTGTGTGTGTGTGTGTCACACTTAGCGTTGTAGCCAACTACGCCAAAGGTGGAATTTGGGCACCAGGTCCCAAATTGTCTCTAGAATAACTGTGACTCTCAGGTTCAAATTCAGTGTGTGACCAGTAGGGAGCAGACCAATGAAACAATCTACCCAGGAAAAGGACACACATGCAAGGAAAATTGTGTATAACAAATTTATTAAAAAACAAAACAAAAAAACAGGTTCTCAATACAACTGAGACAATATGTAATAGGTTTTCTAAAATTAAAATAAAATAGTAAAAAAAAAATAAAAATAAAAAGGAAAAACAAATGCCGGGCAGACACTGGTTGCTCCGTATCAGTATCTTGTCTGCTCTGTAGAATGCCAGTTTTTCGCCTTGCACTCAAGACCAGGAATTCCCGCTTAGCAGTCACCACCTGCCCCCATTAGATGGAGACAAAAAAAAAAAACTGAGCGCAAGATAGCAGTAAAATATAGATCTCTCTCTATCCTGCACACCAATGTATGAAAAAAAAACACATTACTAACTCACAGCAGGAGAATAAGTAGTTAGCTGCACTGCATAATGTTAGAATCATAGTTCATAGTTAAACATAATGTTATTGCACCTGCGTGTTTAAAACAAGAGCGGCACTCTCTATCATATAGTTACCATACTGAACAGGCAGAAAAAAAAAAAAAAAAAAAAAAAAACACTACTTTCTCACAGCAGGTGAATAGGTAGTTAGCAGCACTGTATATAGTTAAACATTTAGAACATTACTTGCACAATGCTGTTTACTTCCCACCACCGACCCAGTCCAGGTAAGCCGGTCAGCACAGAATTCCTTCCTCAGTCCTTATTACTGCCAGTGTTGCCTCGTCAGCTGGGTTTGCTCCATGTCTTTGCCCGACTGCAGTATCTCCTTGTCCACGCCCCGTCAGCTCTGGTACTCAGTCTCTGTTTCGCCACGTTCCTGTCTCTCTTACTCAGTCCTATTTCATGTTGCTATCTTCGGTTCGCTCTGTTCACTTTGTTTGTCCTATTCGCCCTGCACGCTCTCTTCTGGCAGTAGTCAACTGCCTTTTATAGGACACTAACCCTCTCCACTTATCTGTGGATTCAAAATAAAACAGGGGTACATTGTCTGACCAATGGCCAGTTTCTTTTTACTGTCTTTTTGTAGGTAATACTGTCACAAACTTATGACCTCAGTGTCAATCACTTCCCCACTGCAAACACTCGTGAAAAGTAAACAAAAAAATAAAACCCTAAATCAAATCACACGTCTGTACAAAATAATAACAGTGTGTTACAGGGGTTCACAATCCACATATTGATAGGTATAAAACATCAGGTGGGGTCCTATGTTAATGAGTGAAACAGAAGCATCATTAAGATCTATTAAAAAAAAAAAAAAAAACTCCAATCTAAAACCATGGGGAAAAAATTGTTGTTCTTCACAGTAATTCAGCATTTCAATTTACTTAACAATTAAAGTCAACAGTACAAGAACATGTCACCACTGCTAAGTAGCTAATATAGTCAGTATTGAACTCCTCCTAGCAGTATTTATGAACCTTAGTTACAACCTGTTAACTCATATTACAATCCCAGACACTTGAAGAATGTTTTTTCTCTCTTCGATGAGGTCATTATGTGAATTTCAGCAAAGAAACTACATTTCCCAGGTAGGCACTGTGTTGAAAACCAAAGATACCAGTTCAAATCAGCAGGCTTATATAAACATGCATCATCTTAGAGGGCTGTGATTGGTTAAGTGATTTCACCGAGTTGTGCCTGAAATGTTATAGCAGCTGGAACTTGTTCACTTCCAAAGTGAATATGAAATTAAATCTTTAATATTCTTTGAAATCTAATCTACAGGCACTTGCTGCATCTTCTTAATTTGTGTGTGTTTATTCAGTTTTTTTTTTTTTTTTTTTTTTTTTTTTTTGGGGGGGGGGGGGGGGGGGGGCATTTCCCTCCGGTTGATAAATACATGAAAAATACCTTTTTTATTTTGTTTTGCCATACTCGAAATAAGTATTATAACTGCAGCACAGCAGATCAAATATGAATGCAAACAGACTAATGAGAGAGATTAGAGAGGTGGGTTGTAGGTTAAAAAAATCTTTGGGTTAAATCATAATTTCTACTCACTAGTTTGATACAGCTAATCAATAATTATTATTATTATTTTCCCATCCCTGACAAAAAACACCTGGGATATACACATATAGATGGGACCTTAGTTTATGTAGTTTCTTGAAAAATGATTAGAATTTAAAAGGCAAACACATACAATATTTTAATAGATGAAGAGTTGTGATGTTAGACTAATTATTGTAATGACATTCAAGTATTGTTCATGCTTCTTTTTTTTTGGCAACCACAAAACAGTTGGTGGTGGCCACATGCCACCAAGCATGTAAGGGATTTCTGCCATGCTGTATCTGCATAATGTTCCCTCTTCGATAATGCTGCTACTCTGATTGAAATGAATGTTATAGCTGAAAATTAGCAACGTCAGAAGACAGAGCATGATCTGGATGCATTATTAACTTCATAAGACAAATCTCTTTCTCCTGGTGATCTGGGAACTGTTCTTATTTTAGTAAACTATTTTAGTGATTTTTTTT
The DNA here is from genome assembly GCF_017654505.1 of Polyodon spathula. Lineage (NCBI taxonomy): Eukaryota > Metazoa > Chordata > Actinopteri > Acipenseriformes > Polyodontidae > Polyodon > Polyodon spathula. The sequence goes on from NC_054553.1 coordinate 9,520,254, forward strand.
TTATTCCCAGATGCTGTGTGGTTAAATTAGGATTGCTGTATGTTGGTAAATATATAAGCTGTGATGCAGACAACATGAGCTAATGCAAAGGTCTACAGTGGCCCTACTCATTCATAGTTGAAAATTATGAATGGAACTGGAAGGAAGATCAATCCTGAAGACCAATTTTGCAGCTTCACCTAAGGCAGCCACACACCTGCCTTCTTTGGCAGCCTGATTACACAGTGGCAGAGAGTGATGCCAGCTTTATCACAGAATGAGCAACCGGTCTGTGATTGATAGGCCAGCCTGGCTTCTAACCACTAATGTTTCACTCCATTATGTGAGAGCTGACATGCCTTCTGTAATTACTACAGATGATACTGTCTCTGGTGTAATTAAATAACAATTATGTAGAGTGAAATGTGCCAAGCTGAGACCACCTTCCCTTCCCCAAGGCTAAAACCTGGGAATGGCTGTCAAAGAAATGGATGTGATGCAGTAGCCAGCAAAAACGAATGAAGCAGTAGGGTGAATTCCACTTGGCAGATATGTTGGATATTTAGATCCTATGATGTAACAGAGGATTTCTAATAGCTTTCTGTGGGAAGCTGTGTTAATTCCTGCGAGGTGCCATTGTTGTGAAAATGTTATGAATTTTATATCACTTGGAGAGATATATGTAATGGAGATATGTGTGTAGAGTACATTACTGGGATGAAATTGGTCGAAAAAATTCTGGTTTAAAAAATATACGAGTAGAGTTATGAAAGACATGTTTCTAGTGTAGTGAAGCAAGGAATGCCATTATTTAACAGTTCAAATTCAATTTTTTTTTTTTTGCTGTGTTTTAAAAATATATATATTTGAATTGGAAAATAGATGGGGTACATACAGGGGCAAATGTGCACATTGGTTCCATGGGGATTGTGTTTCATTTCTTTGTGTTAATTATTAATGAATCTATTCACTTGTTTAAATGAATGAGCACAAATAACATTGTTATTCCTCAGTATCTGGCCTTTTTGATAATGTTGGCCTCTAATGTGTGCCAAATTACCCAGAACTGGACTGATAGTAAATAAAATCTGCTCTGCGATAATTAAAAGTAGCAGTTTCTGAATTTGCAGCTATTTATAATATATTTATATATGGTACATGGTTACTCAGAAATTACTAGGATTGATACAGATGCTCCAGCACCATCCATGCCTAATGGAGCATATACATCTTCTGCAAATGATCGAATTACATAGTGTCAGCTCCAATAACACAGCAATTCTCTACTCAGGAGGCTCCTGGTATATTTTCCCTTTAACCAAAATAACCTGTGATAAATATACAGAATGCCCCTGGACAATATTCTGTCTAAATATTTTCTAAGCTCAATCATATGAATAGTTAAACAGTAAGGAGCTTTTGTGGCTACAATATTGAGTTCGTATTGGTTAGATGACAGCTCATATAGTCATTTGGTCTGAATTGAAGGAGGAAGGCTCTTCAGTCCTGGCCCTTAGGATATTCCAGACAAGCTTAGTACAAGTTCAAAGAAAGGCAGGGAGAAAAAAAAAATAAATAAATAAAAAAAAAAAAGATTTAGACAGATTATACAAACTTTCCAAGGAGAGAAACACTGCAAAAAATAAAACTTAAAAAAGTTAATTATATTCCGACTTTGTGTATCTGAAATAGTTTTCACTAATTAGAAAGGGTATTTCATGTGTTTTGCTTTTATAATGTGATTTTAATGACATTTTCTGTATTAATTTCTAAAGGCTATCATATTTCAGTAAATTCTGCACAAAAATCCATTAACCTTTGAAAACTGGCATTTAAAAATTTCCAATGAAAGAGGAAACAATGATAATAATGGATTATAAAAAAAAAAGGTTTCAATCAATATCCTTTTATGTGAATGTGACAAACATATTATATGCATGTATCTTATCACCACGAATGTAGGATATGATTATTAATTGCATATTTATATTATTTAATTTCCTGGAATAAAGTTAAATATTAGTAAGGCATTGTTCTTTGAACAATCACAGAAAACAAACTGGTGTTAAATGTTAAAATAATTTTTCAGAATATGGTATCAGTAATGTAAAGCTAGGAAAATGAAACAAAATAAATGTACAGGAAAATTGTTGCGATCATCACCAAAAGTCTTTTTTTGAACTCAGTCAGCTGATGGGCAGAATGGCCTCCTCTCATTCGTAAACATTGTTGTTCATACATTTGAGCAACAGAGCATAAGGGTGATAAATAAGGGTGATAAAAACTATTAGAAAAGGCCATATAATAAATTCATGCCAATTCAAACTAAACTTTTACGTTATGTTTGCCTTTTAGTAAGGTGCTGCTTAAATATTCATTGTGATAAAAATATTTAAAAATAATTCTGTAATGTGTAGAAATTAGGAAAAATAATACATTCATCAGCCCTAAGGCTGAATGTTACTGAATATTTTGCTTTTTTACTCAGCAACAAACGAATTGCAAAATGATGTCAAAAAAGGTGACAGTACCTGCAGTTAGATAATTGAGAATGCCAGCCATTATTCAAGTACAACAGCATTCGACAGACACAACTAGTGTGTACGTTTTGCATCGAAATGTGTCCGTGTCTCACCAGTTTCTTCATAAAATGCAAGGTGCCCATTATGCTTTGCTTTAATAATTGATCTCAACTGCAGGAGATTCTATCTAGTATTGAAATTTGTGAATAAGGAAAAGTTCACTTAACTCATTTTACATGTATTTTTAAAATGTAACTTTTAGCCTTATTCTTTCTAAATCAGTTTAGGATCCTTTTCACTTGTATTCTTTGACTAGTTTCAACATGTTTTTAACTTTTTAGTAATGTAAATTAAATGTAAATTAATCTAGCAATGCACCCCTTCTTAGTAATGTAGGTTGTAATGTAATGCACCCCTCTATAGCGTCTGATGAGGAAATAATACTGATATCTGCATAAGACATATACCTATCTCTCAACTATAGAGCTTGGTGGGTTGCGAGTAGTCACTGTTACGAGCCCCATTTTGAATTTACCTTAGCCTAGATGGACATGCACTTGTGCTTACACTTGAGGACTAGCTTTTATTAAGCAGGGGGCGAATGGAATGGCTCATGAGGTAATACTACTGACATCTGCATACGACACGAGACTTGCCTCTCAACTACAGTGCTTGCTCATTATTTCACTGGTAATACTTTTGTCTTTAACCTGTATGGTTTGTGGTTCATGTCCAGCCCTTTCCTTTCCTTTCCATTCAATTTAATGGGCTGAGATACAAATTAATTACGATAGCACAACATTACTGATATGACCCATTGCCAGTATTTACTCAGATTCGTAGTGTGAGCATAAGGCTATGATCTAAAACACAAGTGGCATTTTCTTTTAATGTATGCTTAATTTAAACATTAAACCTTTGAGATCTTTGAAATTCTGATTCTCTTTAACACCCTGAGCTAGGAAATAAAAAAAAAAAAAGCAAGGCGATGCAAAAATTGGACATGAGCAGCAGGTTGCAGTCAAATAAGAGCTTTTCTGCTAAATAATGTGCCTAGCAGCGGCATAAGAACAAACTCAAGAAGCAATTACCACAGAATGAAAAGAATTGAATCTCGCTCACCTACAGAATCAGTTGTAAATAGATTCAGTGTTAGCACTTGTGTATTTTAATTTAAGCTTCTAACTGCTACGATTTGGGGAACATTTTTGTTAAATTAAGTTAATTAAACAGAGAGAACAAATGTGGAACAGTATTTACAAGATTTCCCAGTTTGATGTATTAAGTGATCAAAATAAGTATTGCTTCGTCTATTGCATGCATTTATAATTTTTCAAAATAAAAGCTTTTTTTCAGATTAAAGATTTCTTAAATTGGGTCTTGTCTCTGAATACAACAACCGCATTTCACCTGCATTGCTCTTTAGCAAACGAATGAAAGCACAGTGTAACTTACACATTACATGAGAAAAATTAAGTTAGCCATACCTTAAAATACAGGGTACATGGTAATGTACCATGCTGATGTTGTGCATTACCATGTTTTATCACACTTCTCTCTGATTTACCCTACTCCTCTTTGCTTTGACTTTATGATTTACAGCAATTTGGAATGATTTTACAATAGAATACTGCAGTAAACATCTATATGGGTCATAAGAAAGTAAACAAAAAAACAGGTTAACTTTATATGTTAAAGAGTAAGTAGCAGGGTTCAGAAAAAACAGTGTTATATGTCCCCATGTGTTTCTACGACTGTGTAAGTTATTTACCTGTAATTTTTCTTTTCATTGTTAACAGCATGACAACTTCAAAGCTATTTTCAAAATGGACACTTTTGTGCATTGGGGTTTGATACCTGTCCACTGTAGAAAGAGTGATTTCAAAAAAAAAAAAAAAAAAAAAGTGCTCTAGCTTTTCTTTTCCGTATCACATATAGACAAAGATGAACAAATATAACCAGCAAGTTTCCATCTCTTTCTCATAAGTGCTGTCCCAGAACAAGCAATCATGGAACATTAGACTTTAATCATAAAATACTGAAGCCAGAGAGCCAATGAAGGAGTAGTGTGGTTTGGATGCTTTAGTCTCCATTTTCAGGCACTGCTTTACAGTGTCACATGGAGGTGAATTTTGGCTCAAAGTCAAATCTGAAAGGGTCCCTGCTAAATTGAATCCCCAACATTGGTGTCAGTAATTATGATCCCAAACTAGAAAAGTGGGACCCCATTTAGAGTGACATAACTTTGATTTCAAAGCGTGTATGTTGGGGGGGGGGTTAGGGTTAGGGTTATTAGAAGGTAATAACCCTATCTAAAATCTAAAACATGTTACAAACAAGTATACTTAAAAGATCAAAAGACATTCTTGTGGCAATCATTCAAAACAATAAATTCTTGGCACAATGTTGTCGTGCGTGATGAGTGTGGCAAATAGCTATATTATTCAGTCGCTTCTGAGTCATGGAATTACGAAGCCATGGCTTTAGTCTTCGAAGAGCACTGAAGCTCCGCTCAGATCGGAGCCTGGATCCAGGATCAGATCCCTTTAGTACAACCGGCCCGTGAGGCAGCATTGAGCGCTAGAGCAAGTGTGGCATAATGCAGATTTAATGAGAGGGATGAGAATTGCCCTTGAAATATATTTCTAGAAATGTGAGTTTTTGTTAAATTGATAAATAGAGATGCCATGTACTTCAGTTGATAGTCTGTGCAATGTATTTAAACACGCAAAATAATTTAGAATCAGTAATATATCGTGATTAATTTGGTATAATATTTGTGTAAAAAATTCTAGGTAATGAATTTTGTTTTTATTGATGTGTATTTATTTGCACAAAGGTCATTTTGCTGTTTTAAGTTTACTGTTTCAATTTAAAATGAAAAGTTAAACTGTAAGTAGACAGAAACGAGCTACAGTGAATTACAAACTTAAACATCTGTGTTTTGGATTCAGCAACTTAGTACACCCTCCTCCATCTTTGTCCTTTCTTTTTTCAATTTTCCCCCCAACATTACTGTGATGTATAATTCTCTTCCCATTGACTTCTATACCTACTAGTGATTATACAAATAAATTATCGTGAAATAAAAGTTTTAGTAGGCCTACTCCTGCAATGTGAGGGGGATATTCCCCCATCATTGAAAAAGTGAGGGGGGCATTTCCCTATCATTGAAAAATTGAAGGGGAGATGTCCCCCGTTTAAATTATGCCTGTATAACTTAAAAGAGCAAGTCAGTACAAATAAGATACTTAATTAAACTGTGTTCCAAACACTTCACATTTACTTTTGTAAGTTCATGAGAGGAGTATTTTTGAAAATTTGCTGTGAAAGAAGTATAATGAGTTCTGGTTGTAAATCTCCCTCCCGACTTGTGAGGGCGCTAAGTAGCGAAAGGGGAAGTCTTTGGACAGGCTGGTCTAACAGTTCATTTCCTGGGTCAGGAAGTTGGTCAGCCTGGAAGAAGACCAGACTCCATTGCAGGAACATATTGACCCCGAAGGTAAACGAGGTAGCAGCTGCAGGCAATAAAGACAGCTGCAATCGCTTACCAAGGGGTCATTCGTGATAGCATAAAGGGGCTGGAGAATCGTAAATCTTTTCCTTCGCTTGGTTCAGAGATACAAGGAACTGGAAGGACCGGGAGAGTTCCCAAATAAAGAAAAGAAAAAAAAAAGTTTGAGTGTTTTGTTTGTTTTGTCGCCGTTAGTAATTGTTTTTTGTTTTTGTAAATTCACTAGACAGCTAACACATCTCCGGAGCTGTCGCCTTAGGTCAGCACTACCCGGAAAAACAAAACACCATTGTCACGATTGAATTGTTATCACCACTATATCATGTTTTGTATTGTACTTCACAACAAGCACTGAGAGCGCTCACTTTGGATTTGCCGCTTTTACTACATTTTGGGCTTTTTTCATACTTGGTCGCTTATGTTGAAAATGGTTAACACTGCAAAAGTCTGTTCAATTAAATATCATTCTTGTATACAGAAGCAAAACACATCTACCAGGTTTTTGTTTTTTCTGTAAGACATAGGGGGTCAATTGTAGCATACCAAAGTTAGTCCACTTGATCAATCTAACTAGTGGATTAAACAGGTTTAGTCCACGAGCTTGGATTAAAGTTAATACACTTGTTAATCCAGATTGCATTGTACCAGATAATTACCACAGGTGGATCATCCGCTAAATCAGACTAAAGAAGATCATGATTGCAGCGTACCAACCAAATCGGACATAAGGTGATCCTGTTCAGGTGGACTAACTTAGTATTACGAAGTATAAGACTAACTTATTATGCTTGCTCGTCCTACGTTTATACAGCACATTTGAAAACAAAGACATCTCCATTATTCTCTGAAATCTGAAAATGATTGAAATGAAAAGTGAAGCCTTTTGAAGCATTTTGTTCAGTAAGGTTCTCTCACCGATGCCGAGTCACATGAAGAGCTTCATGCTCAGTGTAAGGTAGTGTAGACCTATTGTCTAAAGTGAAAGGCATCACTAAACTGTAACAGAATACAGAACTATATATATTCGTATGAGCTTAACATGCAGCCTATAGCACTCAGTATTCCCAGGTGGTCTCCCATCCAAGTAATAACCAAGCCCAACATTGCTTTGCTTAAGCATTGCATGGTAAGTTCGATTTGAAGAGCTTTTTGCCGTCAGAGACGTTGCCCAGGGGTCACTATAAGGAAGTAGCTCTCCTTGACCCCGTACAGAACTATATATAATATTTAAAATTATTGTATAAAATTGACAATTGCACTGTACATTGTGTCATTACCTTGTGTTGTTGATACACAATATTAAGCAATTATACATTTTCTAGGTAGACCAAAATGTAACCTATAATGTAAATATGCTGCACCTTTTTCTTTTTTTCTCATTTATCAACCCTTATTAAAAAAGTAGTATACTGCAAGTACGCCTGGGTCAAAATATTATGGTTTTACTATTACTGCTATTATGCTATACTATTTTACTTGCAGTATACCAATATTTTTATGAAGGTTGTCACATATTGCCCAGAAATTCTTTTTAATTATTATTATTTTTTTTTTTTTTAATTTAGTCGTTGCCAATTTTTTACACTGGTTTTTCTCCCCAATTTTGTTTCCCAATTACTATCTGTATCCTCAGCACACCGCTCGCAACCCCCCTGCCAACACAGGAAACGGCAGCTGGAACATGCATCCTCCGAAACGTGCTCCTGCCAATCTGTCATTTTTCACACTGCAGATCCACAGTGAGGCCACCAGACCTATATTGCTGGAAGTCAACACAGATCTGGTGGCTCCATTGCACAATCACAGACGCCCTATCGAACACAGGGGTCCATAGTGAGTGGTGAACCGTGGATTACCTTGTCGACCAAAGCCCTCCCTACCCGGGTGGTGCATGGTCAATTGTGCGCAGCCCACTAGGAACCCCCGGTCACGACTGGCTGTGACATAGCCTGGATTCTAACCTGAGATCTTAAAAATACAAAACTGAAAGATCATAATTGTATAAGTCTGCACCCCCCCCTGAGTTAATACTTGGTGGAAGCACCTTTGGCAGCAATTACAGCTGTGAGTTTGTTGGGATAGGTCTCTACCAACTTTGCACACCTAAATTTGGCATTATTTGACCATTCTTCTTTACAAAACTATTCAAGCTCTGTCAAGTTCCTTGGGAAGTGTTGATGGTCAGCAATCTTCAAGTCATGCCACAAATATTTGATTAGATTTAGGTCGGAGCTCTGACTGGGCCAATCAAAGACATTTACCTTTTTGCTCCTTAGCCACTCCAGTGTATCTTTGGCTGTTATGCTGAAGGGTGAACTTCCGTCCCAGTTACAACTTTCTTGCAGAGGGCAGCAGGTTTTCCTCAAGGACTTTGCTGTACTTTGCTCCATTCATTTTCCCTTCTATCTTGACAAGTACCCCACCCTGACAAGTAAACATCCCCATAACACGATGCTGCCACCACCATGCTTCACAGTAGGGATGGTTTTCTTTGTGAGATGAGCTGTGTTGGGTTTGCACCAAACATAACGATTTGCATTTAGGCCAAAAGGTTCCATTTTAGTTTTGTGAGACCACAAAACTTTTTGCCACATGGCTACAGAATATACTGACTGTTTTTTTTATTTTTTTGCATACTTCAAATGGGATTCAAGGTGAGCTTTCTTGAGTAATGGCTTCCTTCTTACCACCCTACCATACAGGCCAGATTTGAGAAGTGCTTGGGATATTGTTGTCACATAGACATTTTGACCAGTCTTGGGCATAAAAGCCAGTAGCTCTTGAAAAGATGTTATTGGCCTCTTGGTAGCCTCTTTGATCCTTCTCCTTCTTGCTCGCTCATCCAGTTTGGAGTCTTGGTCTTGGTGGTGCCATACATCTTCTATTTCTTAATAATCATCTTGACAGGAACTGCTGACTTCATGCTGAAATCATGTGAATCACCACAATTCCACAACCACAACACAGGTGGAGGCCACTTAACTTGGTGGGTGATTTTGAATTCGATTGGTTACACCTGAACTAATTTAGGATTGCTATTACAAGGGGGGTGGGCAATTATATAACCACTTTGTTTCAGTTTTTATTTTTAATTAATTTTCTGCAAATTTCTAGAATGTTTTTTTTTCACTTGGAAGTTGTGGGGTAGAATGTGTAGATAAATGAAAAAAAAAAAAAACATATTTTAATACATTTTAATTCCAAGCTATAAGGGGGAAAAAAAGTGAACATTTTGAAAGGGGGTGCAACCTTTCTATAGGAACTGTATATTACTATTGACTATTATAAGTCAAACAAGCACAGGTGCCTAGCTGCCAAATCAGTGGAGAAAAATGCATTTAAAAAACGTGATGTGCCAAAAAAAACTCCAAATGCTCTGATAGTTCTAGTGTTAATACAAAGTTCCCTATGTTTGGTAGAAGCAATGAGTAACACATTTGATAATTTCCATTAGGACAAAATTAAGAGCGTGCTTACAAATGCAGTCTGTCTTGCGTGCTTTGTAGTCGCACTACATGGTATTTCCATTAGTGTAACTGCTGAATGAGTGCAAGTAAATTAGGTACAACAAAAATGTTTTAGGACACCCTGAAGAAATCCATTTAAATGAGCAGTAAGCTGAAAATCATATATTTTTGTTTGTTTGAAAAAAATCAACGTGTGTGTGTGTGTGTGTTTCATTTTCTTTTATTACTGTGATATGACTTAATATGGAGCTAGTTAAAAATAAAAACAAAATCCTCACATTATTAAATTGAGTGTTGGCCAATAAGAATCATTATACCTTTTTCCACACCAGCTAATTCTATTAAGAAATGCTGTATACAACACACGCACATGATATGCTCTCTACATTATCTACAGTTAATTTAACTGAAAAAGAAGGACACATGCTGAAGTGAAAATTCATGATTTTTAAATGAAAAACAACAATTTCTGGGCATGGTAGTAAGAAAGGCAAAATACATTAAATGTTTCCATAGTCAATATGAAGGCAGACATCTGTTTACTTAGGGGAAACTATTGTGTAGCTACCATAACTATTGGGGACTGGCATACTTCTCAAACAACTACTGTGCCTCATCATCAGTATGCATTATATTGCATTTTCCTTGCTTATAAAAGTTTATAATATATTTTAAAAAATGGAATTGTATCATCCCTTGTATTGATACTTACCATTCTAACAGATATATAATCCTGTGAAATTATTATCCATAAGACACATCCTTAGGAAATAAAAATATACACCTGTGTGTTAAAAGGTGGAATGTGGAGGTGAACACCTGAATTAATAAAAGTACAATTTATACATATGGGCAATAAAGGAAATAACAGACCCCCAATCTATCGTGACCTACAGCTCAAGATGTAGATGCAAGCTCTAACAAAACACCTGCTTATCCTCAATTTATTTATTTTTATTTATTTATTTATTTATTTTTAATTACAAAGATATTCAACATGACAGAATGGGATGCAACCTTACAACTAGGGTTTAATTACTTACATGGAAATCCTTAGTCCAGATGTTCAAAGGTCTTCTCTCAATTGTTTTTGGCAGACTTTCTTTCTGAGTTATTTGTTTTTGGTAACTGTATCCCCTGTGTTGTTACTTTATCTCTTTAACCCTCCTATTAGGTTTTGGGTCTATTTGACCCAACTCTAGTTTCCAATTAGCTTAAATGCTATTTTCTTATCATTTTCTGTATAATATTTTATGATTTTTCTTAAGTTGGGGGTCATGAACGTATAAACAGAGAACAGAACCTTTGAGATGTTTGTTTTTTTTTAGAACAGATGTATGTTTCAGGTCATTGTGACCCGTGACATTTATCTATGTAGATTTGTGTACAGGAATAAAACAAACTTCTTTATCTCATTGGTAAAGACATTTCAAAATGAGGAGCTCCCATGTTGGCATTCAACAAGTTTTATCACAGCTCCTGGACTAAAAGAGCATGTGGCAGAGCAAAGCTCTGCCCTTTTTAAATTGGCAGGGATGGGGTTAATTTCCCCTACCTGCCTGGGTTTATTATGTTCAGGTGGCTGGGGCTGATTAGTTGATTAGGTTAATTAATGATCAATCAGCACCCAGCCACCTGACATAAAAGGAGGCCTCTGCTTCTCATTTGGGAGGAGGGAGCTGAGGAAACAGGTTGGTGTTTTGTTGGTTGTGGTTTTTCAATTTTCTAAATCCAGTGAAGGCATTGCCCAGCCTGGAAACCTTTATTTTGTACATTTTGCTTTTTGTCTTTGTGTTTCAATCCCTTTGTTTTGGCCCTTGTGCCTTTTTATATCTATTTATAATAAAAGTATATTTTTTTGAACTGCAGTCTGTCTCTCGGCCTCTATCCACTCGCCAGCCTGCCACATTTGGTGTTAGCAGTGGGATAGTGCCACCTAGAGGCTCAGAGCAGTATTTATTTATTTATTTTTTTTTGAATTTTTGGGAGAAGAATAATTTTTTTTTTTTTTTTGGATTATGGGAAAGAAGCGCAGACAGCGGCAAAGGCAGGAAAAGCAGCAGCTGAAGAAATGTAAGCTGCTGCAGCCACCGCTGGAGGACCCGGCCAGCCTCTTCCCCTGACGTTCCTGGTGCAGGATGGAGGACCATCGTTGGCGGTCCTGCCCAGACATGCTACCGGTAAACACAACAGATGTACCTAAATTCTGAACATAATAGGAGGGTGAAATGAGCTAATGACAATTTGGAGTAAAAAGCTTTGATAATCTAGCCCATCGTGTTTGAGAAAATACATTATTGGTTGGTTTCACTAATCTTGGACTACCTAGTGTTATCTCTGGAAGTCTGGGTTTGTGAAACCAGCCATTAGTTTTGCAGCTGTCAGATCAACTATGATTTCATTTATAACATGTTTTCTACTACAAGTTCAAATAGGTTTTTGTCTTTATACAGCATACCCTATTTCTGATTTACCTCTGAGAATAGGTAATCAATATGGTCCAAGAACAGATTAATGAGGCTCAAAGTTAAAGTCTGAAATCTAGATACAGATATACAGGACTGGCACTTACACCACATTATGATGTTGCAATGTTTGAGGTTAAGCTAGCGGACAAGTGAAGAGACAACATTGATTTCTATGCAGCAGTTCAGGCTCTGGTTGAGATAGAAAGATTCTTGCTGGATCTCAAGCACAATAGAAAGAAAGCAACGCTGATGTATGGGTGAGTAAGCTGGGTTGAGCTGAGTGGGGGATGGAGGGGGGTGATGCTGGGACGCCAGAATCACTGTCAAGCCCTTTTGAGGTGTCGTGGGCTAGTTGACAAAAAACACAGAGGATGGAAGGTGACCACTTGAAGACCCCAGAGATGTCTCAATCCAGATGGTTGTCATGCTAATGCGCTGGGGAGATCGCACTGTGGTTGATCCCCGGAGCCAGCATTACAGCCGCTGTGTGTGCTGATGTGCTGGGGAAGCAAAATAAGCTGATTTCTGGAGCCAGCATTACACATCAGCCATCAACACCAGACAGAAGGATATCTACACATGGAAAGAAATGCAAATGGATGGAGATGCAGATGGATCACATTAGTTTACTGTAAAGCTATGTCTTAGTTGGTGCTTATCTTGGTGAGAGCCAAGTCCTACAATTAGCATGAAATCTTAACATCTACTCTGATGTAATGGAAATCATGAACATTTTGATATTTTGACTTACACAATGTGTAGCCTGAAATGTTGTTTTGTTCAAGGCTAAAAGTTATATGTAAATGGTAAATGAAAATGTATTTCACTAAAAGTTTAAGTAAATGTGCATTAATGTCAATTGAGTAGTATGTTTACCGCTTTGTGTTGTTTGTCTTGTTTGAGATTTAATATGATAGTGGCCAATATGTAAGATAGCAATTGTAAAACAATATAAGAACAACTGTACCCAACGCAGAACATTAGCAAGCTAAAAAGCTACACAAGGCAAACGTGACTGCTAAAATGGTAAATGTTGCCCGATTTAGAACATTACTATTACATAGCACCCCTGTGAATCAAGCTTCTTGCACTACGTCAGGCACCTATGGTGATTAACGAAGACCGGTAGTCCTGTCATCCTATAATGTCTGCTCTCTTCAGGAACACATTTGTCACAGGCAGGACTTCAGAACCTGATAATGAATGTACCTAATGTACCTTTAAACAGCTTACCCAATCAGGCAAATGAGTACAACACATTTAACAGGAGCTATTGCTCATCATTCAAGAAACTTGAATCACAAATCTAATGGGAATGGCAGACCAGGTTTACATTTTTTGGGGGAAAAAAACTCTGAAATATATATTTTTAAAATGCATTTATTAATCTAAAATGTGTTTTATGTTTATTTTAGTGTCAAGTGGCAAATATGCATCTGTTTTCTATATACCAGAGGTGGCTAAATCATGGCTCCCGGGCAGTTCAAGTGTTTCTCCCCGTGAAACACTGGGTGATGCACACTTTGAGGCTCAAATTAACAAAAAAAAATAACAAAAAGAAAGGAGAACAAGTAAAAATAAACGCTTATTATTTTAGTTATCTGTATTCATTCGTGTTTATTATTCTTTATTCGCTCCCCTTATTCTCTCTCCCTTCGGTTTCTTTGAGCCTGCATGTTCACTGCAAGGACATTTTGTCACTTGATGACCTCCAACCCCGGGCGCTGACGTATGTGTATTTCTATCACCTCGAGTGAAAACCAAATGTACAGTTGAAAGTGCATTTCATAATTTAGTGCTTGTTTGTTTAGTTAAGACAATGGCATTGAGCAAACCTTCCATGAGTAATAAACAAAAGAATGAAGCTTTAAGTTGGAATGAGATGAAGAGTTTGCTTTTAGTGAAAACAGTGGTGAACCTCTGTCTCCTCTGCAACAAATCGCTTACACGCTGTAGTCTGTACAAGGCAAACAACCTCGGACGTTATTATGAAAGAAATCACAACACGTTTTCATCTGAATATCATTCTGGATCAGACTTGAGGAGAAACAAGTTAGCCTCCTTAAAAGCAGCAGTCAGCAGATGCTCCTTTTGGCTATCACTAAAGCAGCTGATGTAACAACTCAAGTGAGTTTCGTATGGCATGGATAGGGCTCTTCGTTTTGGGTTTTTATTTTTGGTCACATCGTGCCCCTTTAAAGTTATATTGAGCCCACTCTTTCTTAATTAAACTCTTGGAAAAGCGCTGATTGTGAAACAAGATCACTTTAGTTTTTTATCTCCCATAACTTGAATGAGACTATAATTCTGTTTCATTGATAACGTAAAATAATTTTATTTTTAATTCAAACCAAACACAAAAAGCAAGTTCAGTTAAATTGCTTTTCCCAGATTTAAAATCTTAATGACTTATATAAGTTATAACCTGTTTTGCAACTAAGTTTCCTTTTAATTACGATCTAATTAAATCAATTTAAGTTCACTTGCTGTTTGCGTTCGATTTGAATAAAAAATAAGGAGCTGCCTTTTTTTACATTATCAATGAATTGGAGTGTTGGTGCTAGACTAGAGAATGCATGTTTACATGTCTAAAATTGTTATATTTACATATCCTACATCTCATCATGAGCAGGTATTGTAATCCCTTTCAAAATAAATAGTGAATTTGTCATCTAACAAAACTCATACAAGCAGTCATACAAAAAAATATATATATATTTTTTTTTAAACTGACCATTCAGACATTCAAAGGAAAAGATTGTCAAAAACAATCGTTACCAAAATGTGACATGTGATGTTTTTTGTGAAATCAGGGCAGTTATCGTATTTAGCTTCACAATAACTGCATATATTTCATCTAAAGTGCATAATACATATAGTGTAAATAGAAGGTTCAGGACTACATCTCCCAGAATATCACAGATTTGTACCAGGATGAGACGCTACTGGCTCTAATTTAATGAGGGACACCTGCCTGGGTTTAAGGAGGCAGTTATTGTATATGGTACATATTATATATATAATATACATAATCTTTTATTATATATATATATCTTATATATTATATATAGATATATTATATATATATATATATATATATATATATATTATTATATATATATTATATATTATATATATATATATATATATATATATATATTATATTCATGTATATATATATAATTATATATATATATATATATATATATATTATATAAAATATATAATATATATATATATATATATATATATATATATATATATATATATATATATATATATATATATATATATATATATACACACACACATACACACACACTACCAGTCAAAAGTTTTAGAACACCTCAATTTTTCCAGTTTTTATTGAAATTTAAGCAGTTCAATAAGTCCAGTGAATTACCCGAAATGGTACAAAGGTAAGCGGTAAACTGCCAGAGGTTAAAAAAAAATGTTTAGGTTACCAAAAACTGAAAAATAATGTACATTAATAACTTACAGCTGTTCTGCAGCAATGGAAGTATATTAAGCCTTGAAAGTTGGTGCTAACAATTCCTACAGGTGTCCCAACTTTTGTTGATTACTTACAAACCCTCTGTCTGTATAAAAGCAGTGTTGGAACAGATTGTGTTACTACACCCTCTCAAGCATTATGTTCAATAATACATATGTTTCCCATATCTATATATATATATATATATATATATATATATATATATATATATATATATATATATATATATATATATATATATATATATATATATATATATTTACATACATACTGTATGAGGGTTGTCTGCATAAAGGCTAAGGTTTCCCTAAAACGGCTTAGCCATCCAATTTGATAGTTAGGACTTGTGAAAAGTTTAGTCTTTTGTTATGTTAGATTTGATTTGTATTCAAAATTAATATATAGGCATCACCCTGTTTTTGCAAACTATCTGTAGTCCAGTGTTCCTATTTTACACTGGAAAAGGCACCAAAATGTGGCAAACAATACCTGGTTTGCAACTGTGTGTGTATGTGTGTGTATATTATATATGACACACACACACACACACACACACACACACACACAACCCAAGCGATGCTGCATCAATGTCACAGAGGCTTTTTCAGAAAAGTGGATCCAAATTTCTGAAGCAAACAGTACCAGCCGGGGTAGCAAACAAACTCCACATCCAAATTAATTACCAGTGATTTGGCATATCCCTAGTAGGGCTGTGCAAATTAAGTGCTTTGTCTCCTTTTAAGGTGTATTAGTCAATGAGTAGGAATTAAAATGGAAAGAAATGTTAATTACATGTCCACAAAGACTTGAAATAGAATAATTTCATAACAAAGCCATTACCTATCTTCCTGTACTCTGTCATTGCTTGGCAACCCTGGATTTAGAATAAGCTTGTGTTGGGACACATTACATTTTGTGAATTTGCTGTCATTAAGGTAGATTCTTGTGTGTTGCTAAATAATGTAGAGCCAGTGCAACCAATGCAACATGTGAAGTACCATGATAACATTAATATGAACAGCCATATCAAATGCAGAATATAATTTAACAGTTTAACCATCAATGGCAATGCATCCCTGAAATGCATTTTATAGAAAATTGCAGTGGTAATAATACACAAAAAACAATAAAATCCTTGTTACTGAACTCTAAAACACGGTCTGGTCACTACAATTAGTTCTTAGAAATGTATTTCATGTTTACAAGAAGTAGTGGGGGTAAAATGAATTGATTTTTTGCATTCTTACAGTTTACATGGGTGTTTATGCATGCAATATTATTTTATAATTCAATATGGGTTATCAGTTTAAATGCTAAATCCATACTCACTGCAGAGACTAATACAAGCAAAATGCGATTTATAGCTTGACAGTGATTAATGCTTTATCCGAATAAAAGTTCAGTTACAATTTATTACACAGGTTAAATACACGTAGTTGAGTAGGACAGGTGAAGGCAGACTATTAGAAGAACACAGACAATTTATAGTAGACCATATTTTGTAGGGAAGACCATCTCGTTTTGCAGTTCCTTTCTTTTTATAATTAAGAAAAGCAAGCCAACATAAAGGGAAGCAGTACATCTGCATATTTGGCAAATGTCTAATCCATAGTCTTGAATTGTTCATGCCGTTTTGTTTATATATCTTTCTTTGATGTGCTTCTATCATGCTGCTACTGTACTGCTTTTTGATCATCCATACTGGTGTTATGTGCCGGCAATGTGCGAGACAGCTCATGCAGTGATTTCGAGTCCCTCAGCAGCTTAGGTGCTTACAAAAGGAAATCTCTGCTATATTGAAAGTTTGTATTAACATTTAATGTGGACAAACCAAAAAACAAGTCAGGGCATTACAAACGCATTGGGGATTCTGTGCTACTGCAGCGGGTCAAACAAGTGGAAAATGCAGAAGTTAAATCTCTATACAGCAGCTAAAACTGAAACAGACAAAAGGTGAAACAATAATGATAACCCAATGGAATATAAAACTGAGAAAACCAATCAACAATAGAATCAGCAATAGATATAAGCAGGAAAACAAGAACCCGAAAATAGCCTGCAAAAGTATTGTGCAACAAGGCCTTTGAGATTGCATAGTACAATACATTGTGTTATTTACTCTTTTTAACCCACATGAAACGATTACCAAATGTGTAGGATAATCTATAAATGATTGTTTGGATTATTAAATTACATGCATAATTACCAAAATCAACCTCCATTTGACTTTTTTTCAATTTTACAGTAGAACCTCAGTTACAAACCTCACGAACACACAAAACCAGAAATAGGGATCCTGACTACTGTAAAAGATAGGCCCATATGTTGGGAATTTTACTAGTTAAGCACAGATCTCATGGCTTATTTTTAGTTTTCTACCTCAGGATACATGTATAGACATTTAAGTAAGGGTAGCAGAAACAAATCAAATGAGTTATACAATATCTATATCAATGGATAAATAGACTGAACACAATTATGACAGTGGGACTCAACAGAAAAGAATGAACCAATTAATTCCAATATTATATATTATATATATATATATATATATATATATATATATATATATATATATATATATATATATATATATATAAAAGTTAAAAAATAATTAAATAAACAAAATTAATTCAAAAGTTGTGCATGCTGATGCGCTGGGGAGACCATATCAAGGCTGATCCTCAGAGCCAGCATTGCATGATAATATAAATATAAGTTTATATAAAATAATGTTAATTAGAATTAATATAGATTTAAAGATATAAGTAAAAATGATGTCACAACATATAGAACACCATTACATCATGTAAGAATAAATCATGGATTTGAATATAAACAATAACAAGTAGTTGTCATGCCGTCAAACACCTATAAATACCTCCAATGTTTTGATTCAAACACAGGCTCCCTTGAGAAAGATATGTACAACATATCGAAATCTTTAGAAGCTTATATATATATATAAGCTTATATATTATCTATGATATATATATATATATATATATATATATCAAAGGTGCCGCCAGTCACAGTGGTTCGATTGCCCCTATTAAAGCAGCCCCAGCACATAGAAAGAGTTTTTAGCGCTTACATGCATGTTTAATAATACAACATTAAATAAAAACCAAATAAACACCTAGTTCCTTTTCAGCGCAGTCACTAAACATTCGGGAATAGCCCTGTCTATACCGGGACAGCTAAGCTGTTTGCCGGACACAAAAACAAAGCACAAAGTTTTACACGTTTGTACACACTGTACCTTTTTGTTGACTGCTCGGAAACAGAGCACAACTCCTGCGTCCTTCTACTCAACAGTCACGAGCAGTCTGACCGCTGCCATTATAAACTGCAGCTGGCTGTAATTTACAAAACAATAATACAATTAAGTAAACGTGCATTTGCACGTGTTTTTGCAGGGAGACTTTTAACCCCCTACCTGCTGCATTACACACACACACACACACACACACACACACATATATATATATAGAGAGAGAGAGAAATAAAATGTGAGCTAATCACAGGTGTTCTATATATTTTATCAAATCACTTTACATACAGAAGTGTCAGGACTGTTACTTCTCCCTAACAATCAAACCATGTATAACATTGTACATAAAACAAGTGTTAAAGCATTTGCACATTTTCAAATTACAAGGTGGCAACACCATAAAAGGAAAACTGGGCTATAATAATCACTCTTCTTTGAGCTTTTCTGCCATAAAACTAAGATATCCACCCCTCAAGCGTTGCAATGTCTATAATTTGCAAACTTCTAGGAGTTATTATGCTGCCTCCAAAGTTTTCTTGGAGACTTTTAATTAAAACTCACTTTCCTGCTGTCAAGCAACTACTCTGCAGTGTCACTGCCTCATAGCAATAGTGTCTTCATAGGGAAAGAATATTTTTTCATTTAAGAGGTTATCCACTGCCTTCGGTGCTGTTGTGTGATTAACTGACAATCATCTGTCTGTATCTCTACACATTAATTAGAGAGCACCTGGCTGCAATTTCAGAAAAATATAAGGAACTAAAAAGTTAACTGCTTTAAGAGGCTCCTCTCTGAGTCAATGTAGCTGCCTTATAAAAAACAGAAAGTGTTGATCAATTTAAAAAGTTGTATATCGTGCAGTGATAGCAGGTGACCCATTGAAGACAATACTTTGCATGTGTGTCTTCCTAGTTATGCAATTGCTTATATCCGGGATAAAGAACATTATCCGAGTCAAAGTATCTCACATGATTGTCAAAAAGATCTGAAGGCTAGCTTGCTTAGTCATATTATATTACCTTTATGTACAAATACAGCACATGAATGTAATGTATTGCATAAAACCTTTACTGTAACCAATACTGGATTTTCACTGATGCCTTAGTCTGATTCAAGCCATTACAAGCACATAAAGGCTATAAATGAAGGGCCACTATGGACAACCAGAACAATACTGTTTCCACTGCATTCAAATCATTCAAGAGGGATACATGTATCTATTCATCAGTGATCACAGCCTCAAATTTCTTTAGGGCATTTGGAGAGTGGAAATCTGCAGCAAAGTCTGTTCTCCAGATTGACCGAGAGAGTCAATACTTTTGAGACTGTTCCTAGTGAAACATATCCAGTTTTGGAGATGGAAGCGACTGTGCCGACATTTAGAATACTTGACAGACATAAAGTTTTTAAGGGAAAGGATTACGATATGATTTGGATAGTCAACTTAGCTGTTTAACATATTTTACCTTCCTATGCTCCTAACATGGCACACCACAGGTAAAAAGGGACAGATAGCACAGACATATGCAAAGACTCCTAAGTGTCAAGTCATAAACCGAGCTGGTTATTTACATTTTCCCTCCATTTCACACCAGATCGAAATCACATCACTGTGTCAGACGTGTGCTGTCAGGGCCTTCTAGGTATTCTCTGCTGACAAGACAGTGGCACATAAGTCAATTGACAGTGTTCGCCTATGCTGCTAAATGTACTCAGAGAAATTCTCTGGTTTTCCTGAAGGGCCTACAGTGTGATCAATCAAAAGAAGATCTGCTTTTTCTCACAGGCAGTCCAATTATGAGTGAGCATAGGCGGTACTTAAACTATTGAAGGTATTCTCTATTTCGGTTGATGGCCTTGAGTGAGTTTACCCAACACTCTCCAGACTGAAAAATATTTCTAGTCTAAATGCTTTGGATTTAATTTAAGTGTTTTTAAACTGTGTGCTTACCTTTTTATAACTATATTTAAAATGTCACATTGTAATATTTTTTGTTATATTAAAATTATTTTTAAAAGTGTCATTTTATTTGTTCTGTCTTTGCCCTTAATTGGTAAACCAGGATATTTATATAGAATAACTTCTAAATATTCAGAATGCATCAGGCTACAACCATTATAAATTAGTTTTGCAATTAGAGTTGTGTAAATATAATAATTCTGGATATCGCTATTGCCGAAACAATTCACACTGGCACATTAACAGTTAATGTCTGGAGTTGAACCCTCCTTGTGATCTCAGTTCTTTATAATTTATTCCACAAGAGCAATGCCCACTCAATTGAACTTATGAATTGTGGTGGGAGTCGCATTTGGGAGTCTCAGCCATGCAGGGATAATGATAATAGATTTGTGAATCATCGGAGAGAGTGTAGATCAATACCAGATATAAGCTAAAAAAGGAAAACATTTTATTTTACTCCCTAAAGATTAAATAGAATAGACCCAATGGGTTGGCTTAGCAAAGCCCTTCTAACGTTTTATTTTCTGTTTATGTCCTGTTTAAACCCAATTATCAAAAAACCATTTACTGAGTCAAAATCCTTAAGTACAGACTTAATAAGCCTCAATGTTTATTATGGCAGAGTCAGTTTCTGTGCTGTTGATTATTTTCCCAATAACCCAAATAACTTTTTTTCAAAGCGTTTATTAAAAAACATGTTTCAATGATAAGCAAGTCTTTAGCCATATGCATAAGACACAACAGATGTTTAGTTGCTTGGAATGCTTGAACCTTTTTTTAATGGTTAATAAAGTGAATATATATACATATGTTTGACTGTTACATTTATACATTTTTTTTTTCAAAATGAGTAGATTATATAGCATACAAAGGTGAGATTGTCACAATTGAAGACTGCTAGTTAAAGACAATATGAGTTTATCAGCACACAGCAACAGCTTTCAGAGTTTTATATATCAGAAGTAACTGTGACGTATTAGGGTGGCATTGATGGGGCAAAAAAGTTGAAAAAACAAATACAAAAAATGACATATCAGCTGTTCACTTGCTTGCTCTCTTTCCCAGCATAGCATATGCACAGCCTAAAACACAAAATCACACATACAGGTGGTCCATTACAAATATGGACTTTTAAAACCATTTAGAAATTTATTTCTTACTACATTGCAGTACCAGCGTCATCACTTTAATATTACCAGTTTAAACGTTATTCCTGCAACTCGCAAATTTATTGAGAAGCAAGGTGCATTAATGCTCCCAAAACTTATTTTTGAAACATAGAATGTTTAATATATGTTTAAGAACAATGGGGTCTATTTCAAAAGTGATGTTAATAGTTGAAGGCAGTAGCATTTACTCACACAAACCCAAAGGACAATTAAATTTAGAAAAATCATTAAAACAGCTTTTCACAATCAGCTGTTTGCTATGATAAATGTGCATGGTATTTGTGCATGCTTATGATTTGCATTTACTATATATAGTATATATTTATTTTTAACTATTTAGCATTTTGTTCAACTTACAGCCATATCAGGAGATTGTTTTGGAATTAATCCTGTACTGTATTTGAGTTCTTATATTTTCAGATTTACCATTACTTTTTCAGATCAAATATCAGTTATATTTCATACATGTACATTTAGGTTTCCACTCATGGCTCTTTAGAGTACCAAATTTGTTTGAAAATGATCATCACAAATCACAAAAAGGCACAGCTGAAGCTGTCATAAAATATTAAAATTGCTTTAATGGAACTCTATTGAAGTATCTCAGTTCAGCCTAATGTTATTTAAGTATTTGTCTCATATTTGTATTATTGAACTATTTATTTATATTTAAAAAAGTGAGGGGGAAGGGATTAATTTAATTTGTATCATAAAGCAACATACAACGGCAATACAATGAAACATGTATCTAATTGTATTAGTTTATTAGTTTAGTTTATTGCATCCCTTCTGTCTAATGTTTTCAGTTCAAGCACCCCTTTAAAATTTTAAGTCGACTGAATGGTACTACAGTTGCAATTAAAGGCAGAATATTCTGATTAACACATATATTATTTTCCTGTTTATTTCATTCATTTTAACAATCTTGGGTCTGCTGTAATCACGTTCAGGAAGGTTCTATGACCCAGGGTCAACAGATCAATGCCAAGATGTTGCAACCACCGGAGGATCGAGAGCTGGAAGCCGTCTTCTTGGGACATGTGGCTGGTGCACTCGGGACATGGGTCACAGGGATGAGTAGCGAGCTGCTACTGCTGAGCGTCTGCTTAGACAGAGAGACAAGATGGAGTGAGACAAAGACCACAGAAGAGAAGCGGGACTTCAGAAAAGAGGAATCGGAGAGTGCACTCAGTGGCTGTAGCACACTGCTGAAACAGTGTGTGTGTGTTTTTTTTTTATGATTATTGTTATTTGTCACAGTCTGAGTAGCACTACGCTGCTCAATTGTAGTTGTACCATTGGCTTAACACAATCAATTCAAGATCATTATTTTCTTTCACTTTCGTTTTTATTTGTGCATTTCTGAATCGTCTTTATACCCCCTATGGTCCTTAGAAGTACCCCCAGGGCTACACATACCCCCTGTTGAAAACCCCTGCCATAGAGTGTCCATGTGCAGTAGCCATCGTCATGCCCTCCATATGTCTGTTATCACATTTTTTTGCAATCATTTTCAGAAGTCAATGGAACCAAGGTCCAGGTCACTGTTCAAAAGCAATGGAATGGAAGTTTCTAAGTTAGGTCAAATCTGTTACTACCAAAGTTACTGCAATATCTATATGAATTTTTTTTACGTTTTATTTTTTAAACGAGCAGATATTAATTAGTGTGATACTGGGATTATTTATGTTAGCGAGGGAAGCAGAATGTCGTTTCACTTTGTTTTAACTTTATTTTTTTATTTTGGTATTTTTTATTTTTTATTTTTGTATGCCAAATATTAATAAATAAATAAATAAATAAATAAAAAGTGATTTGAACACGAATTGCTTCTGAAGTGTCCAAAGTAATTCAAAGTAAAAAAGTGTACTGTGTGCAGTAATGCTTGAACACAGTATGTTAATGTTAATTCAAGAAAAAGATTAGTTCCAGAAACTTGGGTCAGTAGAAACAGAATTTACATGTTTTGCTATAAGCTACATACTAAGTGCCTCATTTACTAAAGGGCACTACATTTAGAGTTCATGGGAATGTAAAGTTGTGAGCCTAATGTGCACAGAGAATGCATTGATTTATGTGTACTAGAGTCCTGCATCGGATCGGGTACCCACTGGTGAACCGCAAAAGCTGGTCGGGTTAGGGTTGGAATGTGAACTTTTTCGCAGTTTGGATGCAGATCAAAAAAATAATTTTCGGGTCTGAATTTGAATCACCTAAAATGTTTTCTGTCCTTTTCATCTGTAACCCTTTCCCAAAAAACAGGCAGTAAAGGAGAAACACTTGCGGGTTCTGGTCGGGTTGCAGGTCTAATTAAAGTAGGTCAGGTCAGGTCACGGGTAAGAAGACGCTGCTGCAGTGGGTTGCAGGTTTTGTTGGGCCCTGTAGTAGCTGGTCTGGGCCAGAAGCGGGTCGTAAATATTTGACTCGCGCAGGACTCTAATGTGTACAATATATACCATAGCGTGCACACTAAATGTGGTGCGAGCGATACTTTAATGCACAGGATAATGTTCGAGACTACACGTGACCACCTTAATTTAAAAAGTCCCAGCAGTCCAAGCCTATCTTTTGGTCAGCAGCTTATTGTGAAAGGTGGCGGTGGCTTACAGTGACCGAAAATAAGTCAACAGACACAGCACTCAGCAGGGGACAGGCAGAGGCAAAATAAAGTGAAACTGCACTGCTTACCTTTTAATTTTAAAATATATTCCTTGTCTGCTTTAAAGAAAAAAAAGCCTTTTTCCTTTCTCCTTTAATGCTTATACAATAAAAGTCTCGTTGTGCAATGGCATACTCTGCTTACTCGAGAAAGATTAATTGATGAGACATAGGTTCAATTCTCTTCCTCGTCGGCATTGTCACCCTGCAGAGCAGGCTCCATGGATTGGGATGACAGTGCTATGTGAGTACAATCAATAGCACCCATCACAGTGGGGAAGCCAGCAACTTGGTAGAAGCCCACTTCCACGTCTTGTAAACCTGTCCTCTGTATGGGAAATGTAATATAATTCCTTGTGAGCTTTATCAGGGTATGCAGTTGCATTATACACAGGAATAGCTACAGCTTTTAATGGCAGGGAGTGTGTGAATCCAACTAAACATAGGCTTGGAGAAATCCTAGTGCAATCGACAAATGTGACACTGTTCGGATTTTACTTAGTAAAAAAAACAACTTAAGGGGCATCAACCTAAAAAAAATTAAAATATGCAAACACACACAGTAGATATGAATACAAAGTAATTAGAAATGTATCAGAACCCTGAAATTCTTGCTTGCTCTCGCAACAGACAAATAAAGATCTTTATGTCCTTAATTTCAACTGGCAGAATAAATAACACATATTATTGCTATAAGTGTGAATCCTTCCTGCATAATCCTGTATAACATAAGGAAAGTAAGAAATCGACTATTACTTCTTAATTTCATACTCTATAGCTGTTATTTTGTTGTTGTAAATTGCAGGTTATTAAATATGTTGCAGTTAAATCTGAATGTCTTAGTTTAAAATAAATAGTTAATACTATAAAGGAATACCAAAATGATTGTTTAGGATATATAATTTTTTCTTTGTATTTTAAGTCCTTTACCGCCTCCCGACTTCTTCTTGGTTGTCCGATTACTAACTATTACTGATTTAAGCAAAATGCTAGAAAACAATTACTTAAGGTAATACTGTAATACATTACAATCGGCAATCTACAATCTCAGGTGTTTCTTGAGTCCTTGGGAGAAGGAAGAATCATGCTCTAAATCGGGAGGCTTGGCAGGTAAGGAATATGCTATTAAAAACCAGAGCAATACTTCAATGGGTGGGGTTACGACGACTCAACAATAATCAGTGATTACTGTATTTATTTATTTTGCATTACTAAATCAGTGAATCAGAAAACGTAAACCCTCACTGCAGCAACAGATCCTAGATCAGCAGAAGGCTCTGTACTTACAGAGGCCAACAGCTCTACTTCAGGAAGCAGGAAAAGCCTTGTTCTCTCTGAGGGTTTCTCTTCTGTGTGTCCACCAGCAGCACTGAGAGGCTGGAGGCTAGTAGCAGCAACAGCAGGGAGCTGCATTTTCACCAGAAGCCAGCTACTAGCTGTGGCAGCAGTAGGGAGCTGCATTTTCTCTTAAAGCAGTTGTCCTCAAAGTGGTGCCCCCGGGCAAATTTGTGCCTGCGGCAGCAATTCTTAAATTATGGGTCATGAACACATGTCTGGCGGGTTGCAGTGTGGAAAAATAAATAAACCTTTAAACACGTTTTCCAACAAAAGTGTCACAGCAGTCTGTTGACAGTGTCGCTTGCTTATGCCGTGCTTCTATGTACTCAACATATTTATTTTTTTCGTGAACGGCCTCAAATGCGATAAGATCAACCAATTGAATATCTGCATTTTCTCTGCGGTAGCCCAATCATAAGTTAGCTGGGTGGGACATAAACTGAAAATTGAAGGCGTGTGAGTAGCCAATAGGAAAGTGAAAGATCTTATAGCTGTTCAACAATCATTCGTGAGCAGAGGCGGAATGTTAATAAGCCGTTTGAGCACTGCATTTTGCCGACTTTTATTGAGAAAAATAATACATTTCGGTATTTAGAATTTAATTTTCTCTCTATATATTTTTTAATTTCACCATACAAGGGAAAAACTGTAGTAGATTTAGTTACGAATATACTTTCTCTGAATAATTGTACTGGAATTGAGCGATCTTCAAAACACAGTAGTGTTGACAAATTTGTCAAATTGAAACAAAGCAAGTCGCTATCTATGCTCTTTTATTTTAGTTTATTCATGGTTATCTGTGTAAACATGCTATTTGCATTGCGGATTTTATATAAATTATTTAATTTATATAATAAGCGCACCACACACAATTACTGCTTGAGACTTGCCCTTATCAGAATGAGCCAAGAAAAACTCCCACTAAGACTCTTAGTATATACAATGTATATGTTGCGGGAAGGCAGTGTTTAAGATAAGAACCTATGCAATAGTCAGTGTGCCCGTAAACAAACAAGTAAGATCAATTTATGCCAATTTAAGATCAAATTACTTTGAGAACCACTGTCCTAAGGCTTGTCAGCAGTAAGCAGAAGCAGGGTAAGCAAATAGGAGGGGCTTATTCAGACTAACTGGAAATATAGGGGACTGTTTGAATAATCTCTGATTTGAAATGCTGCCTCACAGTTCCCAGTTATATATTCAAACTCAACACACTGTGCATCATATTGAGCTAGTATCTGTCCCCCACTATGAAAATCCAGACTATCAGAGGTTCATGTACTGGGAATTTAATTAAACCTTAGCCAGAGGTAACTTTAAAAACCCTGCATGCACCTTCCCCCACTGTGTAAACTCAGACTATCAGGGATTCATGTTCTGGGAATTTAATTAAAATTAAAACTTTAACCAGAGTCAACTTTAAGAGCCCTGCACTCACTTTCCTTAGGATAGTACTACTAAACACAAGATCCTTAATCAGCAAATCTGTGTTAATTAATGACTCTATTTCAGACTTAAAACTAGATATTCTGACCTTAGTTGAGACTTGGCTAAAACCAGAAGATGCAATACCATCTGTAGATACTAATCCTTGTGGTTTGTCTTTGCATCAGAAGGCGCACCCCTTAGGTCGTGGTGGCGGTCTTGCCACAATTTTTGGTAAGGAGTTTAGCCTTCACTTTGAAGGTTTAGATAGATACTTGTCATTACAGTTAATGTTGAAGCTCCAGTTCAGCTTGTAATCATTTATCGACCTCCTGTTCCCTATTCCTTGTTTAGTGAATCTTGTTATCAAGCATGATAGAGTTGTGATTTCGGGTGATTTTAATATACAGTTATAGTCAAAAGTTTACATACACATATTACATATGTACAATTTCTCAAGAACAAACAATTTTAGGAAAAATCTTTTGCATGAGGAAACAAAGTTAAAATAAATGGATGCCTACAATTATTTATTTCAGCAATCTTTTTGCAAAACTCCAAAAATGCTAATTTAAAAGTTAAAAACCACTTATATACGATTAGGGTATTTGTCAATGAGCTTTTGGCATGATTAGTGATTTTTTTAATATAAATGAAATTAGTAACTATTATTGGTGAATTTCTATGTTAAGAGAGTCTTGTACTTCTTGATAATAGAAACAATAGTTGAAACTGGGTGTAACAGCGAGGTCTGTGCTGGCTGTCTGACGCATGCATGGTTCTGCAGGAAGAGGACAGCAGCCTGTCAATCATGGCAGTGACACAGAGGGGTTGGGTGAGGATGTGCTGTCTCTCCCTCTCTCTAAGTGGTTGTGAGGCAGGTTTTGGAAGGCTGCTTGGCCTATAAAAATTATGCTTTGTTGTTCCCTCAGCCCAGCCCATCTAGGAAGACCGACAGCAGGAGCTCTGCTCGAGAATGGAGAAATGCCTGAAAACTTAAACAAGAAATCAGTATTTACATAGCCGAGTGGGAAATGTGATAGATAGCTGGGGAACCATGGGCAACCTGACGAAGTGTAGTGAGGGAATAACACCATGTACGGAGAGCAACGGTTGGGGATGCTTCAGAGCGCAGCATCTTTATTTTGTAGTTTTGTTAATGGTGTTTTATTTATTTTTGTCCTTTGTGCCTTCTCTTTTGGATTTCTTATTTTCTGCACCTGTGAGTGCTCAGACCGTAACCCTCTTTTACCATCGTTGGTATAGGGGAACAGCGGACCCACAGTGCCACCTGTCTGTACAAATAAAACAGTGCCAATTAATTCCCACACCCTTCCAATACTGCTTGGAAATCTTCTTGTATCCCTCTCTAGCTTTATTACAATAAATAATTTTCTGCCTTCAGATAGCTCTTTTTCCCCATATTGACTTATTGGTAATGACAGCAGTCATCCTATGCCTAACCTCTTTACACCCTCTAAAAATGTTAACCTACAATGCAGCATTTTCTAGATTTTTCTAGAATTAGATTTTGCGTTATCATATTGAAATTTCTAGCACCTTGTAGACAATACTAACATAGCATCAAATGGTAAGAATACTTTTTAATTAACATTTTTGGAGTTTTGTAAATAAAAAAATATATAAAATGCTGAAATAAATAATTGTAGAATTAATTTTCTTGTAACTTTTTTTCCTCATCCACAAAATCAAAACTTATGCTACAAAAGATTTTTCCTAAAATTCTTTGTTTTCAAGAAATTTCTAGAAATTATACATTTCCATTGGGGTACGTAAACTATTGACTAAAACTGTACATGATGATGTGGCGGGAGATCCCCTTGGAAATTACTTTCTCAATTTACTTGATTCTGTGGGCTTTAGTCAGCACATATCTGGTCCCACCCACACTCACAATCACACTCTTGATTTAGTTATCACCCACGGCCTTGACATTCAGAATTTAATGCTGCTACCCTGTAATCTCGGACCATTCCCCTGTCCTTTTTGAACTTTTAGTATCCAGTCCATTAAACCCCAAATAACATTTTATTAAAACCCAATCCCTAAACTCCTCTGGTGAGTTCTTGGGCGCTTTGTCCTCATCAGCGCTTGTTGATTCGGGATCAGTCGATGCTTTAGTAGAAAATTACAACACTACCTTAATGAAGATCTTTGAGATCGTAGCTCCACTAAAAATGAAGAGTCCTTTTTAAAAAATCCTCTACCTGGTTCAATGATACAACTCACATACTGCAACAAAAATGGTGTAAAATAGAATGTAGATGGAAAGACACAAAATTACAGGTTTTTTGCCTTGCCTGGAAAGACAGTGTCGTGACAGTGTCCTCCTCCTCCAGGTGTGCCTACTACTCAAATTTAATAGAAACTAATAAAAGTAATCCAAGTTTTCTTTATAACACCGTGGCTCAATTTAGTTAGCAGCAGAAAAAGCCTTCAGTTAAGTTGTGATGACTTTATGAATTATGAATTAAAGTCACTGAGATAAAAAAACAGATAACTGTGGCCAATTCAGATGATTTAATCACCATTACCGACACTGCTATTTCCCTGAGTCATGTGACACTAGAATACATTTGTTTAATCCTTTTCTTTAATGAGTCAACTAGATTTAGCTAATCCAGTTATGAAGGCAACATCTACTACCTGCTCTTTAGATCCCATTCCTACGAAATGATTAAAGGAAGTACTGTCCAGACTTGAAATTGCTATTAGAAATATTATTAATATTATCTCAATTTCTTCTGATAGAGTTCCAAATTCATTTAAGATTGCAGTGGTAAAACCACTACTTAAAAAAAAAAAAAAACTTTTTTGGGTCCTGCAGACTTTAAAAATGATAAGCCTATTTCTAATCTCCCCTTCCTATCAAAGTGGTGGTGGCTAATCAATTAAATTCCTTCCTTGCAGCCTATAATATCTATGAGAAATTTCAGTCAGGCTTTTTTCTCCGTCACAGTTCTGAAGCGGCCCTCGTCAAAGTACTAAATGATGATCTATTATCCTATGATTCAGGCCTTGCTTCTGTCCTAATCCTCTGAGCTCTTAGTGCAGCTTTTGATACAATTGACCATCTAATTTTAATTAACCACGCTAAAAGCCTGGTAAGACTGTCAGGCTACAACATGTCCAAATCGAGGAGGAATCCTTATCTGTAGTTACGTGTGGCGTTCCGAAGGGCTCTGTCCTTGGTCTCATTCTGTTTTGCTTGTATGTGCTTCCCCTGGGCAATGTTGTCCATAGATACTGTGTACATTTCTATTGCTATGCTGATGACACACAAATGTATCTATCTGACAAACCAGACAGTTCCACATCTCAAAATACCCCCACTGTCTTTTTTCTACCTATAAAACATAACAATTCAGATACTCTCTCAGCATCATGTACTGAGAGAAAGTGATTCATGCCTTTATAACTTCCAGCTTAGACTATTGCAATGCCCTTATTCCACACTGTGTTCTGTCCAGATTGCAGCTTGTGCAGAACGCTGTGACCAGGATCTTAACTTCAATAAAAAAATGTGATCATATTGCGCCAGTTTTGGTGGCTCAACACTGGCTCCCATTTCAATACAGGATTGATTTTAAAGTTGTACTCCTCACATATAAAGCCTTACAAGGCTTTGCTCCATTCTACCTGAGGGACTTACTGGTCCCATATATTCCAGGGCTGCCACTCCAATCCAAGGATGCTGGTTATCTCACCTCTTTATTCACTATGTACTAATGTGTGTTATTCTATAAGGTATGATCGGAATATCAGTATACTGTAACAATAGGAATAATTTAGGTTACTGTAGGGTTAATGGGCTATTTTCATATGATTTCTAAGTATTAAGGTACAACAGGGGGTGAACAAAAAGAAAACTATATATAGTTCTTCAAACCTCTAATAAGGGAGCCTCTCAACCTTACAATGTAACATCAAATGAAAGAAGTACCTGGGGAGACTTTTTCATAATAGAAATACAAAACCAATAATATAAAGTGTAGGGAAGGAGTGGTAGAGTGTAGGATAGATAAGCAAAATTTAACTAGCTTAATTTACAGTAAATTATATATGGAAGAGGTCTCAGTTTGTAGTGAACAAGTGTTAACAAAAAACATACAGAATATTGCATAGTGTGCTGTACTTTACTAGCTGATCTCCACTCACTGAGTGAGTGGCTTTGTTTACATCTTGTGTTACAAGAAGAAAAAAAAAAAACATTCACTCCAATTTTGGCAAGGTAGAAGGTGCACAGTAGCAAAGTTCAATACACATATTATTGCACACATGGAGGGGTGCGGGGTACAGAGGCAATTTATCAAAATTGAAAATATTTTTACTTTTGCTGGACTATCTGGTGATGTATCCCATAAGTAATTTTATCATGTAAAATAATCATACCCATCCTGCAGTTCCATTAGCTATGTAGGTCTCAATTGTCAGTTTTTAAAGAAACATGTGTTGTTGCAAAAACAGGATTAAGGACATATTTTGATGATAAAGTTGGTAGTCATTGAAACCTTTGCCAGAAATTTGTCATCAATGCCAAAAACAGAACAGTCATAGAGAAAGAACCTGTCTCTCCCCAAAAGGCTGGCCCACCGAGGGAACACTACGGGAAAGCTTTATGCTTCCATTTTGCTTATTTACTTAGATGATAACATGAGTGGACTAGGCAAGTTTCATATATCTCCACATTTATGCATGTATTTATTAAAATATTTGTATACAGTAATCCAGTGAGATGCAATATAGTATATAAATGGGCGACCGGTTTCAGCAGCATAGCACAGTACTTGATTATAAGCTGTACGTGCTCTGACATAGCTTATGTCTTATGCACATTGAAGTAGAGAAAGTATACTTGAGAAAAACTCATATTTGATTAATGTAGAGATAAAAAGTGACACCCCATATTTAAAATGTCCATACCTAGATTAGTTTTTTTTAACTGATAAGTACAATTGCAGGTTTTTATATTTAAATGCACACATTGGATATAATCGAAGACAGCCAGTGACTACATTTGAAGCATATTTATGACGGTTGTGTTTTGCCACACCAACAACATATTGAATGACATTAATCCCTGTATATTAATCAGTGTGGGTGGGGGGGGGGGACACACAACACAGCAGTCGGATCCCTTTAAACATGTGGATTTTGAGGGGTATGTTTCCTCGGCCATTTCAAAACCGATCGGGATGTCATTTGGCATGCGTGGTGTTCTTGTCACAGAGATTTTTTTTTTTATTGTATATATTGTGAAAATCTGTTTGGTAGTTTTAAAGCTACACAATGGAGCAAAAATGTGTTTTTACAAATTATTCAGACAATTTTTTTGCACTCAAATAACAAAAAAAAAAAAAAAAAATCAGCTGCGAGTTTAACCTCCTTTTGTAGGCTGGTAGAACTCATTAACAAAGAGTGCCCTTTTGTGGAACCAACAAAATTGATCAAGTAATTATCGAGTTATTTGGACTTTTCTTCGTGCATGTGTGGTTCATTTTTTCATAACTCCGAAAATCCACCTGTGCACGTCGGTCAAATGTAAGAACATTCGATCACCCTTGTTGCATGTTATGAATGAGCCAAGCCCTCAGATCTATAACCGAGCCAAGGAGTGATGACACATTCAACTCTAAAGCTATGCAGTACCTCACTTCAATAAATAATCCAAACAAACAAATAAAATAATAACTACAAATGTTATGTTAATGATAATAATAGATGTATCAATTGTTTATCCTACTGTATGGCAGAAATTGTATGCTGAACAATATAGCAGTAGTGTGATTATTATGTTAAATACTGCTTTATTTAGTTGTATTCATATACTGTAAGATAATCACTAACTTTTATTTTTGTAATACTACTGTAGAAGCCTTAGGAGTTTTGCAAGATGGACACACTGTAAAGTAAAGTTTAATCAAAGATACTGTATGGTTTATTTTTTTGACAGGAAGTTACTTCCTGTTTTGCTGTTCTGGCGATGGTGATGTAAAGTCAAAGTGTGAACTGTTGCAAAGGGCGGTAAACTAAAATAATAAAAGCCCATTTCTGGTTAAATAAATATATAAGATACACATAGAGGTCTAGAATCATACTTTCCATTGCATATACAAATATATATTTTAAATAAACCTTCCAGTGGAAAAAACAATAGAAATTAAATACAAAAAAAAAAAAAAAAATACATTTTAAGTGACAGTAAGAGCAGACAAAGTAAAAAAAAAAGATGGGAAATTGTCAAGTGACCACCACTTCACTCTTGTTCTGACAAGGTTTTCCAGCACACACTGCTTAACTGGTATAGTCAGCGGGTTCACTTCAGACAATATAGGTAGTCGCCACCACTGGGCAGGTCAGTGGGTTGGTGAGGATTCAAAATTTCTCTGAAACAGCCCAGTACATTAGATACCTTTTAGAAGTTTTGAAGAGTCACTGTCCTTTGTGATTAAAACCAAAACAACTGTGGTAATTGCTACTGACTATATGACATCTGTTTAATCTCTTAATAAATAAACATAGCTGAAAGGGTTTAAAACAGAGGTTACTGTTACAAATGTTTGTATACTTGAAAAACAAAAGAACACAAGAAATACATTGTCTAACTTCACATGTGTCCATATTGTAATTGTTCTAATTATCTTTAAAATGTACATCAATTGTTTTAGTCACAAAGAACAGTGATCTTTGTTAACTTCTGAACCAATGATTCACAACCCTGGTCATGGGGTCCCCTTGTGTCTGTTGGTTTTTGTTCCAACTGAGCTTTCAATTACTTATACAAACACTCAATTGAACAAACAATTTGGTTAATAACATTTCTAAAGTATTCTTCACCTTATAAGAACTTGGAAACTTCAAGTTCTATTCAATTTCATACATAACTTGAAATCTCCATCTCTTTCAAATCATTCAACGTTTCATCAGGCCAAGTGTTAGTTTAATTGAGTGTTCAGTAAATAAATTGAGTTGGAAAAAAAAGTAACAACACACACAGGGTGGTCCCCAAGGCCAGAATTGAAAACCAATGATGTAAGGCATATTAGGCCCGTTTCATAGAACATTTTAATCCTCA
Organism: Polyodon spathula; assembly: GCF_017654505.1. Classification (NCBI taxonomy): domain Eukaryota; kingdom Metazoa; phylum Chordata; class Actinopteri; order Acipenseriformes; family Polyodontidae; genus Polyodon; species Polyodon spathula. The sequence goes on from NC_054553.1 coordinate 9,554,641, forward strand.
GCAACCCACTGACCTGCCCAGTGGTGGTGACTACCTATGTGGTCTGAAGTGAACCCACCTACTGTACCAGTTAAGCAGTGTGTATTGGAAAGCCTTGTTAGAGCATGAGTGAAGCAAGAGCAGAGTGATGGTCTTACTTGACAATTTCCCATTGTTTTCAGTTTTGTCAGCTCTTACTATCAATTAAAACGTAGTTTTTTGTATTTAATTGTAAATTATTTCCTATAATGCCAATTCACTTGAGACGAATGTCCTGTTTGTGCAAATTATTTTTGACATCCCCCACCTGCCCCCATCTAGGGAAAAAAAATGTAACTGAATGAATTGGCCTAGTTTGGATATGAACAGCTGAGGGTATACGATATTGGGAAAAGTATTAACTTGAATCCGAATTAATGCTTCTGTGCTGTTTTGGGGCTACTGATCTTATGATGCATTTCAAATTACCAGGACACTGTTTTTTCGAGTTGCCGAAGTGCTCACTCATCTATGCAATTTCCATGAAGTACTGAAAAGAGTAATCAGCGCAAACAACTTGCATTATCCCTGCAGACAAAAGTGAAGGCGTTGAAAACGACAGATAATGCACCACACTACAAGAAAAAGAAAGATGTTGCTGCAAATTTAAATCTTCCTGCAAACACTTTGTAAACCATTCGCCTAAACTGAGATACAATAATACAAGACTATGAACAGCAAACTGTGGTCATTGTTTCCTATTTGCTCAATACCCTGATGTTGAGGACGTCTTACTTTTGTGGTTTAAAAATGCCTGTGATCAGAATGTTCCTATTTGGGACCACCATGAGACACAAAGCTGAGAAATTAGAACTTACAACCTAACTTTCAATAAAATGCACTTCACTTTTAAATGTATAATACTTCCCATTATACTGGAATTTAAATGTGATTAATTGTTACTGTAACTTCAATAAACACTGACATTAGACACTGGATAATGAAAATTACTGATAATACAATTATTTTTGCTGGTCCTTTGAAATTCATATTGATGAAAGTTGATTGCATGTGAACATCTGGCTAAGAACCAAAAACTGGATCTATTGTCTTATATTGTCCCTAGTGGACTTAACTTAGAGAATAACACCACTATTTGAATGTTATGCTCACTGCGGCATCTGCCCTGCTACAGTGTATACTCAGTTGGCCATTCTAGCATCTATTTAAAGAGCCAGTATCCTAATTAAGCCTGTACAGTGTTATTCATACATTACCTATTCTATTGTTTTCCCATATCAATGAAATCCTATTAGTAAATTATAGCAGCATGGCTTGCTACACAGGGTGTGCTTTATACAGTATATCAGGCTTGTGGTATACTTGAGTGAAGTTACGTGTGTATCATAAGTCACAACCTACATGAATACTAACCTGTTTTTTCTTGCAGTTGTCAGTCTAGTCTTTACTTATGTTTGAGACTAAAACCAAAGATTTTATGTTGGATTGTCTAAAAAGTTTACACCTTACGATTAATTTACATTGATAACATAGTATATATAAATTTACTACTCTGGATTTAGCATACCAGAAGAGCACATTTTCAAGGGGAGCATTATACAAGTTCAATAAAACTGCTCAGTCATGCACACAATGCACAGGGTGTGAGTAATACACAGGTTGCACACTATATTCCTATGATAACACAGTGTTACAATTTTTTTTTTTTTTTTGTTCCTGGGTAGTAAGTGTTATTTCCTAATTGCTTATGCCTCAAAAGTATAGAAAATGGTTATTATTCCCCACAAACTTTGCTTTTGTGACCAGGACAGTGATATTTCAAAATATCACTATTTCCAATGGGAAAACGGGCAAATGTGTGTCTTTTCGTTCACATAAAGTCAGAAAAAAACAACATTTGAACCCAAATTAACATGTATTCATACTACAGTAATACAAAAATGACTACAAAAGATTTAGAAGTGAGTAGTTTTTCGAGATTTACGATTATACTGTAAATACAGCCATGTTCTTCATGTCATGTTCGAAATAAGCATGTGCAAATTATATATTATGTGATGTGGGTAGTTACATTTTTAAAGTACGTTTTGCTAATGTGTCAACATTAAAAATGAAAACATGTTCAGTTTTGAAAGAGACACATGTTGTAGTAAACTTTATTTTATATATATATATATATATATATATATATATATATATATATATATATATATATATATATATATATATATATAATTTGGTATGAATCTCTTTAAATGCTTTACTCTCAGTTCGTCTTATATGTCATCTGATTTACTTTCCTACTGTACCAGTGACCGAGGAAGACAAACAGTTAGAACAAAATTCAAGCATGGCACCAAATATCTTTTTTTAAATAAATGTTTGTTCTAAGATGTGTGTTTCTTAAACCTGAACATATGACAACTCTTTGGGGAGTGAGGGCAGGATAGTCCACATTAACACTTCCCATAAATGTTGTTTGAATGCATTCAATGCCCTATACAGTATATATAACTCCTCTCTCTCTCTCTCTCTCTCTCTCTCTCTCTCTCTCTCTCTCTCTCTCTCTCTCTCTCTCTCTCTCTCTCTCTCTCTCGTGTTAAACACAATCCCTGCTGAGTCCACAATTAAAAATAATTGTTTATCCAAGGTCATACACAGCTGCTTTGAGGTAAGATCAAGAAGGGCAATTGCATTGGAGGTGATAGAATATACTGGCTCCCTGTGACTCCCAATTGCATATAAATTGGATATTGGTGGTTCCTGTTCAAAACTGAAACTGAATCCACTGTGTTATTATTGAATGTAAAGCAGAAAAAGTATTTAAGAAATGTCTTTAATGAAAAACATGTTTAGTGTTGTTAAACATGGTGTCATTATTCATTAAAGCCTGTGACATGCATAACACACTTCAAACCCAGTTCAATATTCTTAATTTAGGGGTGTCGGTACAGTCAGAATTTAATAAATGCATACATAGCAATCATTATGGGAAACAATGATATTTTTGTTTGAAGCAGGTTGTTACTGAATCTAGAAGGAGAAATGATTCATGCATTTCCTATGTGCTTGGATACTTGCAAGGAGTAGAACTACAACTTTACAGTGTATATTTTTTTACCTTTTAGATTTAGTATGGCAGAAACTGAACTGTCTTTCTAGACTGCTGGTGCTTGGTGGTTTGTGAGGTCAGTGCAATAACAATACAGTACTTTAATGGTAAAATCATTTACAAAAGTAATTTTGGGGTATAACACAGCCATGGCCCAAAAACCATAAAAGGGCTTGACAATCACTGGCATCTAATTTTGTGGTGAGGTGATAATTAGAATAATGTATATCCCATTACACCATGATAAAAATGAAAAGAACAATAATGTAATTGAAACAACTCGAGTCCACTGATTTATTGTCATCTGTGTTGCAAGAGTGGAGTCCACAAATAAAGGCTATTTAATGAGAAAGCATTCATTTATAATAAAGCACGATTCTTATTATTTACCCTGCTTGTAATATTAATTAGCCATGTGAGTCTTCATTTGGTAGATAAGAGGAGGACAAGAAGGGGGTGGCGAGGAGATGTCACAAATGAAAAAGAAAGGAATTATGGACAGATCACTTCACAAGAACTTTGAGTAACATATGCTCTGTGTAAACAATATTGATAATAGTTGGAGGGAAAACCTTTGTCGTATTATTCATGTATGCCACGTTTTAGTTGACCATTACACTGGTTCAGGTTTATAAACCTTAAGTTCACCATTTGCTGAAATACCTTTTATTTTTTTTAAAGATAATTAAGGTAATAACTTAGAAGCAAATTCCACTTTGAATGACATCATTCATGGTGTTTGAAAATCTCTTTTTGTCTGGTGTTTCACTTCCAGGGGGAGGGAAAACGTCCATTCATCAAAAAAAAAAAAATCAAACACATTTTTAATATTAGAAAACTATTCACAACCATTATTTTTTCCTCTTCCATAAAAATATTGAAATTGCATTTTAGAGTAAAAACTAGTAACTCAAGTATGGTACAATTGTGGTGAAGTAGAGGGTAACACATGTAAATGTCTAACTTATTGCGTTACGGGTTAATGATTATTCCATGGCTTACATAGATTATAGTAATATTTAATAATTATGATAAGCAAATTCTTTACAAAGGGTTAATTCATTACTTTACAAATGCATTAATTACTTGGGTGATTCTGTTGTTAATGGTTGCCTGGCAAGGACTCGCTGTATCTCCTGGTCTGGAATGTCCCATCTGTAAATGAAAAAAAGGTAATCCACTGAGTTGGTGGTTTCCAGGTATACCTAGAGTTTATAATATAGGTAGCAAAGACAACATGATATGGTCCCAGTTTTGGAAAATGTAGGACTGTATACTTGAAACTTGCATTCTTATATTTAAGAAATCAGTACTTGAATAGACAGCAATGCTACAATATTGCACGCTTTATGCAATGTGTAACATTAACATTTTACATGTAATCATAAAGCAATTTAAATATTAATATATATATTTTTTTAAATTTTACTTTTGTATTAAAAAAAATACAGATGACCTGTTTGAACATAACAAGTGGATGCGACAGGACAGCTGAGATGACATCCCCAGACCAGACAGCTGATAGTGGCTCACAGGTAGGTACCAAGAGTGCAAAGTGCTGGTACGCCGATTTTATTGAAAGAAAAATAAATCAACAGGATTTACAAAAACACAGATCACAGATCCAAAATAAAAATAAATAAAAACAGGTCATGAACACAAAATCTCCTGACACCCAAACAAAAACTGTGCTAGACTTCCCAGCACCAGTAGCAATTGCCTTCTTTGTTTCCGTCTTTTACTTTCGTTTTTGTTTCTTTCTGTTACGTTTTTTCCCATCTCTTTCTCACTCCTGTTCCTCCTTGCTGAACACCCACACTGAACACAAAAGAGCTTCAGGTTTTTACACCTCTGACCATCTCCGAATTACCAGAAAACTATTCATTTCGGAGATGGTCACATTCTAAATTATTCATGTCAGAGATGGTCACATTCTACACAAGTTTACAGGGATGGGACTTTCAGCCTCATCCACACTGCTAAACAATAACAAAGAAAAAACATTGTATTTTTAAACAAACACAACATACATTTAAAATCATAATTCAATAACACCCGTTTAAATTAACATAAACAATACATTTACAAGCAGGACTTCGCCCTTCCCCACTCTTTAAGTGGAAGGCTCTGTTCTACTCTGCCACAGTGGACAATATGTTTTTAGAGGGATTTGTACCGTAATTGATGTTTTTCTTTGATTTGGTTCCTCGATATACAGGAACATCACCCAAGACAAAAACAAACAAAAAATCATTCAATTTCCCCATCTGTCCCAATACTTGTTTGGTGGTAACAAGTAAGAAGCATTAAACTAGACAGATTCAGGCTTGTTGAGTAAGTGGAATCCTGTATTAAACTTGCCGAGTGCAAAGGTAATATATAACAGTAGATCCACTCACTACTGAAGAATATTACATCTAAGCTGCCCCAGGATCCAGTTAAGCAAGGATCAGTATTATTATTATTATTATTATTATTATTATTATTATTATTATTATTATTATTATTATTCATCTTCACAGATAAGATCGGATGCAATATTTCTAAACTCATGGTTCAGCCAAGCTTTGATGTGTTTACGGACCTTCCATATAACGCAAACACTTGAAAACCTGATTCTCCCTGCTTTAACATTTCAGCATTTCATTGACATGAATTAAAGGGAACAGTCAGAATTTTGTTTAGGCATGGTTGATATGTGCTAGTGCTTATAGTTTGCAACAATTACAGTGTATTAATATATAATAATGCTAAAATATCAAAATTGTTAATAGCTACCTGTGCCCGTTAGTCCAGTACCATTTCATTCAGGTTGAAGTGCAACCGCATTGAAATTGAAGATCATTCCGTAATGGTTGCTATACACTGTTATACATAATTTTAACCAAATACTGTTTTTGACTCCTATAACTCTGGCTCAAAGAGAAGATCAAAGGCTCATATCTGATCCCACTATCAAATCATTAACGCCTCTTTTGACTTGCAGAACCCAAGTGTTGCCAAGGTACTAAACACTAGTCCATCTTGGCTTGTCTCCGCCTTGTCGGGCACTCTCTCCAAAGGGGTTTTTAACCACATTCCCCCAGTACCGAACACTGTCCTGGTGACCCCCAGTACATTGGCAGCCACTCTAGACATTGTGTTGTAAAAGTAAACATGGCTTCGAAAGTGTAATTGGAGTTTCAAAACACATCTGCTTAAGATTTATGGAATCAAAAAATGACTCAAATCAATTGGGACAACCCAATGGCTGTTTACAATGAAGGCTTTGTAGACAAACATATGCCAGGTCAGAGTGCTTATTATATTTAAGTTCAGCACAGAGATGCTCTTAATAGTTTTCTTGAGAGTATACATTATATTATATTTATGTGAAAAAGGTAATAATTTCAACCCAGTTTCATCTCTGTAACAGTAGTTTCTTTGTTTTTGTATTTTTGTTGTATTCCAGGAGTACCAACTACAGTATTTGCAGTACAGAATCTTGAATCTGTCTGCTGCTGTCTGCTCCTGAGAAGATGGATTATTGAATAGAAGTACACTGCAGCTGGGACTTGGATATGTCTGTCTCCACGGAGCATGTTTAAAGATGACAAACTGTAAGTGTAAATTCACAAATTGGTTTATCTGTTTTTAACTTTCAGAGGTCAGAGGTTAGTGAGGCGGTTAATTACATTGGAATTAACAACATCATTTCCAACATGCAAATTGACCAATAGCCTAAGATTGCATGCTTTCAAACTCAAGTTGTCAAATCCCTTAATCATTAATTTGGGAGATAAGCTTGTGCTAAAGAAAACACTGAGCAACAGCTTAAAATAAATAATTAATTTTCAGTTTCCTATACCCCCATTTTTTTGCTGTGGTTGTAGATTATCAAGACGTGACATAAACTTGTTGGAAATTTCAGATACAACCAGCAATAGTACACAGTGATAATAGACATTTATTGGTTCCTTGTTGGATTTAGAAAAAGCCAGTACTGATTTACAGCAACTGGATACATTGTGTGTGTGTGTGTGTGTGTGTGTGTGTGTGTGTGTGTGTGTGTGTGTGTGTGTGTGTGTGTGTGTGTGTGTGTGTGTGTTTTTTGGAACAGTGACAGGGAAGCTGCTTATAGATGAACTGCAATAGGAATCATAAGCGATCCCACTCTCATCTTTGTCAGCACACCTTAATCCTGGCCTTAACAATGCCCAGAAATCCCTTATACTATCATATTCTTATCTCTGTATCAACATTATAATCTCTTTAACTTCCTTTTGGAATAACAATCTTTCGTTTTTAGTTAATTACCGATCCCTGCATTTTCAAAGTCGCTACACACTTACATGCTGCATAGTGACATCTAGTAACTTCTGTTTAACATCTAGCTGGTTGCAAAACCTTGGAGCAATTAAGCAGTTCCTCCATAATTTATTATTATATGGACTTCATGAAGTTATATGGTGATTTGCTGTTTACGTATAGGAATATGATAAATGACGAGACCTAAAAATAGTGTTTGTTTTTTTTAATAGTTTCCTATTATTTTTCATTTCATTAAATATTATGGTTTTGAAGATAGTTTGCATCAAATTAGATATCAACCCCAATTTACAACACAGTCAACAAAGATCCAGGCATGGATCTGCCCTGCCGCAACTGATAGCACCATTTATCATATTATTATAAGGTCATTACATCTCATCTAACACATTAGATTCACATTCTGAAAGCTTTTTTTTTTTTTTTTATCAGCATAATTTTATCCTGTTTCGCACATTTTTTTCAAACCTGAACCATTCCAAAAACCCACTCAAGCCATTTACCCTTTTCACTCGCCAAACTTAATCATCTTTCATAAGATGCTGAACCCTGGAGACAAGGGCCTAGTCTTGTAAGTCTGTCTGGTCTCCCCAATGAAGCATGATCCCCAGACAATTTTCCTTCCTCAACCCTACTGGAGTTTAAAAATCTAACACAGTGTTCCCTGTGAGCCCCTAGCCAAGATCAGCAACTTGATTTGAGCAGGATTTGATATGACCCACTCTTTACCCCAAATGGCAGTATTTTTATTAGGTAATCTTCTAGGGAACCTCCATGTCTGGGCATCTCTTAATTATGTATAAAATAACAATAAATCAATCTTCTTCTAAGTAAAAACAAGGCCAACAAAATAAGTGTTTAAAAATTGGCAGATTCATGCTTGGACAGGCAGGAATAAACCACAGAGTTAGTTACTTGAGAACTAAAATGGACAAATGAAAAAAGAGAAAAAAAAAGAGGGACATTCTGAAGCCCACATGCCCCAATCTCTTTAATCTGCAATTCTATATCAACTCAAGGGAGTCTGGAGCTAATCATTTTCTTGTTTATATCCCATCAAATGTCTGCTGCGATGATGACCAGCACTTGAATTTAACTGACAAGTCTATCTTTTTGAAACCCATGAGAATACCAGTCTGTGAAGCAAAACAGCATTTACCATTTTTACTATGTAAATTCTGTATCAGAACAGCAGCATGATCTAAAACACTGCTCTGAATATGTTTTATACTTTTGAAATAAGCCCGTCTGCGTCTATGTTGGATAGAAAATAAGCAGCAGCCACACAGTAATTTAAAAGCAATGCCAGGGAAAGGAATACTTTTACAACCAATCTTATTTACTTTTTGATTGTGTTAGTTAGAGCTGGTGAAATTTTACTTAGTCCTTTTGTAACACTACCTAAATGAAAGCAGCATATTTTAATTTACAGTATCAAAAATTGTATTATTAATACAGGCTGCATCAACCCTCATTACACTAAATACAGCAATGCACCTGTGTTCATATATATGCCATTCTAGCCACAGTAAAGCATCTTCAAGCCATGTTCATACAGCTCAAGTATTTAATGCTTTTGCTTACATTGCTTCGCACTGAGTTGCCCCAACAGAATATACATTTTTGACTAACTGTAGCCAGCTCTTAGATTAGCACAGTATATTTACTCATAATAAACTCTCGTCAGTATCAGCATCTGGTGAGTACACATCTTCTTGGACCTGCATTGAGTTATGTAACCTGCAGTTAGAAGTACATTTTCGTAAGGTAATAACTAAAACTACTAAACACTTCTCGTTTTATGTCACATGGGTTTCATCATTCATCCAGCTTTATAGTAACATGTATTATTCAATAAGCTAAACATGCTGTTTATGTATAGTTTACTACAGGTCAGATAGTACTCTCTGTATTATAACATGGATTGCAGTACGCATCAATGATACAGGGAATATAATTCAGTCTCAAAAAGCCTGTTTCTAACAGTAGTAGACTGAAGCACTGGATATGGAGCATACATGTTTTAATGGAAGAGCATGATATTGTGGTGTTTAGTGTATAAACATATGTTATAGTGTAAAGTGACTTTACATAAACAAAAATATTGGTCTCACTGCCAGTCTTATGGTATAAATAATGATTTGACTTTATATTTCAAACAAGGGGCCATTGGATGTGTTTATACAGAAATGGAAGGCAGAAGAGTTAAAAGCTAGTGACAGGGGTGTAAGTTGAAATTTGCCAGTCTCATTTTGGGAGAAGACTTAAAGATTTAACTGAAAGCTTAGGCACAGGTAAACATCATATGTTACACTGCCATTTTTCTTTTAATTGTAATCAATAAACTATCTTTAACAAGATAACTGACCTTCAAAGTTATAAAAAATGGCTGACATGTTTACAAAATATATTAAATAAAACAAAAAAAACAAACATGTTTCTTGTTTTTCTGTTGGCTTTTTCAGGTTTAAATTCTTATATCTATGTTGACAATAAACAAACTGTGAAAGATCTAAATCCAACCTTCCTTAAGTGTAGTGTTACCTGTACAATAATCCTGCTGGCGTTTCCCCTCCCTAGACCGGGTGATTTATCGTTCACACCATTAACGTCACTGAAGACATTAGAATTAAAAATGGTATTAACATTTGTCATTGTTTAGATCCCTATAATAGATCCCAACATCTTTTAAATATCACTTCACCTACAACTGGGTCAATGTGAGTGTTTGCGAGAAGGACTGCTTTGACCTTGACTCTTTTGTATCTGACCCAAAAAGCTTTTCTTTATTTTCAGTTGTCTAGTATCGCCGAACTTTTCCCTAGAGGCAGTATTTACAGAAAACGTATATTTTACAAATGCGCATTAGCATTATTTTCCTGCTGTCCATCACCATTCACAGTGAACAACATGACAATAACTCACAAACAAATATAGTATCTTCTTATTTCCAGCTCTAGCTTCCTATCAGAATGCTATCTTCTGCTGGTGCTCAGGCATTGGATATAATAGGGCATTCATAACCCATCTCCTGTATATCAGGAGCTAAGGGAGCTGGGTTTCCATGGCAATTATATTTTCTTCTAACCAAGCACAATTTCCAACTGGTGTGGCACTAGTCTCCTTTCATAACATTGTATTTCCAAAGCATGGCAGCAAACTTTTTCAAGCATTCAGCAAGAAAGAGCACAACTGAAATATACCTAGGTGTAATAGAACATACTGTACTGTGTAATAGAACATACTGTTCAGAACATAAGTCTAACTGGACCGCAAGTCTGTTCACTACACGTGTTCTTATCTGTTTTACTTCCATAATGGAATACAATTTCAAATGCTTGATGTACCAATCTAGTGAATAAACTCAATTTTGTGAAGCATACTCTGTAGGCAAATACTAAGTTATGCATCTCTGACTACCATCTGCACTGGGCAGTGGCTTGGCAAAAAATCGAAATGGTGTATGGCGCAACTGTTGATTATGAATATATACGTCAGCAGGTCTGTGGATTTAATGCCTCAAACCATATATATATATATATATATATATATATATATATATATATATATATATATATATATATATATATATATATATACACACACACACACACACACACACACATACACACACACACACACACACACACACACAGTGGCTCTCAAAAGTATTCACCCCCCTTGGACTTTTCCACATTTAATTAAATCCACAATCAAAATAGATTTAATTAGGAGCTTTTGCCACTGATCAACACAAAAAAAGTCCATAATGTCAAAGTGAAAAATAAAATCTACAGATTATTCTAACTTAATTACAAATACAAAACAGAAAATAATTGATTTGGTGAACAGCAATTTTAAACTCTTTCCACATTTTCTCAATTGAATTGAAGTCCGGGCTTTGACTGGGCCACTCCAGGACATTGACATTTTTGTTTTTAAGCCAGTCCATTGTGTCTTTGACTGTATGTTTGGGGTCATTGACCTGCTGGAAAATAAATCTTCTCCCAAGTCCCATGTCTCTTGCAGACTTCAGCAGATTTTCCTCCATCCATTTCGTCCTCTATCTTCACAAGCCTTCCAGGCCCTGACACAGAGAAGCCTTCCCATAGCATGCTGTTGCCACCACCTATTTTGATCTCATCAGACCATAGAATCTTCTTCCACTTGGTCTCAGAATCTCCCACATGCCTTCTGGCAAACTCTAGCCGAGATTTGATGTGAGTTCTTTTCAAAAATGACTTTCTTTTTGCCACCCTCCCATAAAGGCCTGTATTGTGAAGCACCCGGGCTATTGTTGCCATACGCACAGTGTCTCCCAGCTCAGCTGTGGAAGACTGTAACTCCTTTAGAGTTGTCATAGGCCTCTTGGTGGCCTCACTGACTAGTGCCCTTCTCACCCGGATACTCAGTTTTTGAGGAAGGCCTGTTCTAGACAGATTCACATTTGTGTCATATTCTCTCCATTTCTTAATAATTGACTTAACTGTGCTCCGGGGGATAACCAATGCCTTGGAAATGTTCTTATATCCTACCTCTGATTGGTGCTTTCGAAGAACCTTTTTTTCAGATTTGATTTGAATGTTCCTTTGTCTTCATGATGTAGTTTTTGTTAGGAAATGTACTAACCAACTGTGAGACCTCCCACAGACAGGTGTATTTAACCTGAAATCATGTGAAACACCTTAATTGCACACAGGTGGACTTCATTCAACTAATTATGTGACTTCTAAAAACAATTGGTTGCACCAGAGCTTATTTAGGTGTGTCATAGCAAAGGGGGAGAATACTTATGCAGTCATTTTTTTTTTTTTGTTTTATATTTGTAATTAATTTAGAACAATTTGTAGATTTTATTTTTCACTTTGACATTAGGGACTTTTTTTGTGTTGATCAGTGGCAAAAACAATAGAATGTGGAAAAGTCCAATGGGGGTGAATACTTTTGAGAGCTACTGTGTGTGTGTGTGTGTGTGTGTGTGTGTGTGTGTGTGTGTGTATATATATATATATATATATATATATATATATATATATATATATATATATATATAGATAGAATATATAACTACACAGTACCATTGGATACTATGGTAACCTATGATACTAAAAAATGATACGAATTTTTTCCAGCCGTATTTCCAAAAAAAAAAAAATTACTGGGCAGTATTTAACACGTGATTTATAAAACTACTGCCTGGTTATTTTACTGGTTACATTACCACAGTTACATTAACATATTGATTTACGTACAGCTTTGTCGTTTTCCATATACTTTTTACGAAAACCTATATGCCTTCTATTAATTATAAAATAATTATCTTCTATTAATTATAAAATATAATTTTGTAATTCGTTTGGTTACATGATGTTAAATAAAAGATCAAAATTATGTTCATATATTTTTTTTTCTTTTTAAATTATGTCTCAGTCCTAAAATTCTAGGTGATACAAAACTTTTGACCGTAGCTGTACAGCACAGTAATAAAATCAAGTGAATAATCAGCACACTTTCTTTTTATTTTAGCCTATAGTGTACCGGTAACACAAAACATTACACATACTGCACAATGCTAAAAAAAACACACAAAAAACATGATGTTAAACTGAAACTAAATTATTTTAGTGCATTTTCTTTTACCTTAGCCTACTTGGTGCCGCATTAATATGCTATGATAATATACAGTACATTACATATACTGCACACACATTACAGTAATAAATCATTTTTATATGTACATAGAAAACTGTGCAGCATATGGGCAGCTACAAGTAACACATAGCCTACTTTCTTTTAGTTGCAAAAAGTAATTAAATGTCAGACTATTGTAGTGTCTTGCATTTCAAAACCATGGAGTCCAGCAGTATTTCTGAAAGAGTCGTGCACTTTTCCAACCTATTGATCACAGTTTGTTTAAACCGTAAAATATGTTTATATGTCCTCTTTTAGTCATGTTTTTAGTAGGCTACTTGTATCTGTTGTTGGATTTATTTTCATCCAGTCAGTATAACAGTAGTTTTTTTTTTTTTTTTTTTTTTTTTTTTAATGAGTCTCTTTGGATAATGCAATGCCTAGCGTCACATTAAATTAATTATGATCGGGGACATATCATATCAGAATCTACAGCACAATGACGTCTGTATGGCAAGTACTAAAATGTGCTGGATGCGAGTGAGAGGTTAACAAAACCTATATTCACTCCCTAGTAACTCACATTATTAAAATAAGACATACTTGACAACGCAGATCAGCTGTTTGGAAATACAAGCTTCTGTAGCAGAGAAAATATGGCAGCAGACACTGATGTGGGTTGATATGGTTGACACCGTAAAAAGGGAGATTATTTTCTTAGAGTAACGAATAGGCTACAAACGTGTTTTGTTGGATAATTAAACAGGTGTTTTTTTGTTTTTTTTTACTATTAATTAATACATATTTCTAAACACAGAAATGATGTCAAGAAATTATACCGTTAGGACACATCTCTTTCTCTGTCTGGTCTGATGTATGTGTTAATTATGATGCCAGTAAGGGTCAATTAATAATACAAATTTAATGAATGAGACAACAAAAAAAAAAGGTCCCTAAGGGCACGTTATTCTAACATTGTGATGAGCAATGTTTTTTGACGGTAAATAGCGTTTATGCATCACCCAATGGAATACTGCCATGTTAAATGGCTTGTAAGTCACTTTTTCCTGGAACTGCAATGGAGCTGCTAAGATGATTTTCTGTATTTAAATACTATGAACTCAAAGCAAACCTTTCCCAAGAGAAAGATAGGGAGATGTTGGAGGGGAGGTTATTCTCTTGTTATTGCAAGTTCAATGTGAAGCAATATCAGCAGAAAAGAAAGAAGTAATGTTCATGACAGGAAAGAGAGAATTAGAGATCACTTTTTTGAAAATGTATGTCGACTAATTTTGTCACAGGGTCAGACCTTTGAAAAGCCCCACTGTGTACAATGACAGCGATGAGGTTAGGAATGATCGCTTATACCTAGAGTGCTTCTCATGTATCCCCATCATGCAACACTCTTGTTTTTTTGTTTTTTTTTAATTTAGACTTAAGAAATGGTTAACTGATTTCTTTAGAAACAGGATCATCTCCTTGTAAACATTAACAATAGGCTCACAACCAAAACAAGCGACCACACACCCCAGAGATCCGGGTATACTTATCTTAGCAATATATAAAATATCTAGGCAGAATAAATAATCTTTTAACTGTTGGCGGGCCAAATGCTGCCCCTGGGCTGCCAATTGCCCATCTCTGATCTACACGTATTCCAGTTTATCCTATGGCAGGCAGTGGTACCTAATGATGTGCACATGAAAATAGTAATATTGGGTTTGACGAGTCGTTTCCTATTTTAAAAAATATAATTTCTTTGTGAAACTTGAACTGAAGAGAGGTAAAAAGCAGGTACCATAAAAAGTTCTAAAAGTGACTATGATGGGGTGTGGTGAGAAGTGATGACAGAGTCTCAGAGTTCGGGGCAACACGTTTTACTAGTGCAAAATTCAATCCTTTCAATGTACAGTACACAATCCAAACAATAACACAGCCCCTCTTGTCGGTTTCGCTTCTCCGCAGCCCTCAGAACCCTCGTGGTTCCTTGGTCTGCCCCGGTGCTTAATCCTCCTGGAAAACTAATGGTAAAGAGTAAACAGCCTGTGGTTTGTTTTTGTTCCTGTTGCTGTGCTCTGCTCTGCCTCACTCCCGCACCGAACTTCGCTCACTCAACCAACAGACTCAGCTATACAGTTCCCTTATATTTACCCGGCCTGTTAATCCGCTGCAGCCAATCACTACTCGATAAAACTGTAATCTGTCTTAACTGGTATGAAACTCAATACACTTGTGTGGTTGACCTCCCCAAGATGGCCGCCGCAACCATGCTCTGTACTTACTGTATGTGCCATCTTGTCGAGTTCACGTCCGTCAGCCAGCTTACAGTCTCCGTCTGTCGGGAAGCCAGTTTTTCCCCCATTGATCTTCCTTCACCCTGTTACACTGACATTTAAATTGGAAATTCCAAATGATGGAAAAAGGGTGAAACCCTAAATTAGTACTCTACATTAAACAAAAAATCCTACTTCAGTTCACTGACTTTTTTTGTCCATGAGAAGCTGCAGTGCTTCACATCAACAACAGTTAAGTGAGATACATATGGATGTTTGTATTAAATGTGACAGCAAAATTGATTGCAATATTATATAGGTCTTCTTGAGTGGTGGCTTATCTCTGGTTGGTTATTTTTCAACCTCCAGTCATTTCTTCCCTTTGCTCCCTTTCTGAAATGCAATGCAAAAGATGGGCACAAAATGAAAATGAATGTCTTGTCGATTCTGATGAACCAATGAATAAAAGTTATTTTATCTGTTCTTGATGCCAATTGACTAAGGGTAATGGAGCTTCCAGCCTTGTGCTGCAAATAGCATAGATTATTTTTTAAAATACACTTTAGGATGACAGTCCTTCACAGCCTACTTGTCTTAGCTTGGGGATGAAGTGGTCTAAGATCGCTTAGCAGCCTACATTTTCATAATCTATCATTCCTCATCATATGTGCTATATAAGATCATGACCCGCTCAACAGATAATGATAAAAGGACATCAGCATTAAAATACTCAAACAGTTGGATAAAGGAAAAATTATACTTGAATACAGACCATGGAACAGTAGTTTAAAGATATAGGGCGCAATTCACATACCTATAGCAAAACTGGAGTTAAGTTGAGTTACTATCACTCCTCCAAACTTCACTCCTTGCTTCTGCTGTAATTCATAAGTTCTATAAATTGACATGCCTAATACCACCAGTTCAGCAGGCTATTGGCACATCAGGATAATAATATAGCTTGCATTTAAAAAGCCTTTGCTTTAAATTAAAATGATGAACATGGGAGCACATTTTATTTCTTTTACTTTCAAGCATCATGAAACTTTCAGCTGGCTCTTTGAGCTTTATATATATATATATATATCTATATATATATATATATATATATATATATATATATATATATATATATATATTATAAAACACAGAGTGGATCACCTAGGCAGACCAAGAATAAATTGCCTGCATGAGACACTAATTGAAAAATATACCACACAAATTCTCTGTCTCTGTAGTCTTCATATTAAAAATAATTATTATATGATTTTTCAAATCATTTTTAATACATGGAATGCTTCTGAACCAAGATGAAACTGCCTGCACAGGGCACTAAAAAACCCATAATCATAATTAGTTTTAATATACTGTACTAGAGTGATCGTGCAATATTGTTTACAAGACATTTCACATTCCTTTAGTGTCCTGTCCAGGCAGTTTTGTCTTGGTGTGACTCTCAAGTGCTCCCATTAAAACATATGTGCTGCTACAGCTACTGAATTTCTTTTGGTTGAAAAGATTATTAATAACTGGGGAGAAAAATTTGCAAGTCAAGGAACAATACCAGGCCAAATCAAAGAGATACATCATTCAGAAATCAGTATTACAGAAAATTAACTGTTGTCGGTCAAACAAACAGAACGGTAAGTAAAATAAAATAGAAAAGATAGACTGACAAAGTGAAAACTAAAGAAATGCAATCATTGGATACTTATTTAACTCCTGTGGAAATAAAAGTGCAATCAGCTATGAACATGGAAAGCATCACAATAACAGGGGGACAGATGGGGCATTCAGTAATGGTATGTACCATATCTCCAGATTTGTTTAAATAGACTATGTAATACAAACACTCTTTTACTTTTATTTAAAAAAAAAAATCATATTTATACATTGGGTGGGTGAGTATTTGCAGTATGGAAATGTAATATGTAACCATATGTTATTGTTATATACAGTAATCTACTTAATAGGCTATTAAACACATCCATAAATTGTGTGGTCATTGAGTCTAACATTACCAAATTAATCCGTCACTGCGGCATTTTTGTCTGCAAGATTCCTAGGATATCCTTATACAGGAATGTGTTGTATTTTGATGTATGACTCTTAATAATTCTAATTATTGTAATAAGAAATAACATACAACGTTAAAAAAAAAAAAAATGCTGTACAATTACAGAAAATGCAGCATTGTAACCGCTACTTAAACTTGCTGATAAAACCTTATCCTTAACAGTACTATCAATTACACAGAGCAACACTTCTATATGGAGTGGATTACATTTTTCAAAATTATAATTAACATTTAAAGTGTGTTGTGTTTTTGTACTGGGGCTCAGCCTCTCAGAGTAGTTATTTGTGCCTGCTGCAATGATAATTTGGGGGAGGGGCTAGGACAGTGGCTTTTAGATAATGAAATATAGCATGGAGACGTTCTTGGTGTTCATAATAAAGGGATTGCACTAATTATCCCTCAGCCCTCAGTACTAGAAGCAGTTGTTGTTGTTCTCATTGCACATATTCTTTTTTTCTGGCTACAGCCTGTATGTATATATTGCCAGCACATTGAACCAGCCCTTCATTGATTGCTTGTTCTTGAAGATTAGCATATCCAGGTTGTCATTTTTTCTCAGCGTATAGCAAGCTAAATCTCTATTGACTGCTCCTATATGCTTCACTTAAGATGTGGTGGCTGCCTTACTCCCCATGGGATATGTTTTCACTCGGAACCTAGGTGCAGTTTTCCAGTTCTCTTGCCGTTTGAATGACTTTTGGCATCTAACATCAATACATGGCATCTCTCACCCCCTTAGTGAATGAAGATCAAGTATGGTTCCTGTGGAAAGGTGTGGGAAAACACAAGGTGCCCAGATTTATTAGTCCACGCTCAGTTGGCAGGTGCTTCTGTGACAGTTCAGGGACACTCTACCAGCAATGGTATACTTTTATTTAGTCATTCACCCCGTATAGTCCCACCCCCCAGCCAATGACTGAGCGTCAGACAATTTCTTCACAGCTGACTCCTGTCAACAAGACATTGTCTGACAGTATGGGAATACACAGGGTGTCCGAACCATTTACAAACTCACTCATGCGCCTGATGGCCAGTCCAGATCCCTCCCCTCTCACAGTTCTATATTATTATTACATATATGTTTTGGTGACTACCAACAGTTGTGTTTTTTACCACTTGATTCCTTTTCTTTATCCATAATGAAAAATACACAGACAATGTGTCTGACTAGCTGGTTGTGCTGTTCTATTCTTTATGTAATTTACACATTTGCAAAGACAACACAATTGTGGAGCTTATTAAAAACGCATTACTTTAGATATATTTTTAGTCAGGCAGGGGACGTCAAAGATTTAAACATCCACTAACATCAATTTGAAATGGAAAGCCATTACACTAAAAACACAGGGATTAACATAGCACCAGGTCCCTGTTCCATAAAAAAATATCTTACATCATTAAAACAGGATAGTCTCATACAACAATTGCATACCAGAAGCTATTTAGTTGTACAAATTAAAGAACAATTGTTTCAGTGCTAATTTTATTAAAGTTTACCATGGTGAATTTACATTTTACTATGCAGTATTGTCCTGTGCTTATACAGTGAATTTAATTTACAGTTCTTTACCAAACTTTCAATTTGAAGTTTTTGTGCTTCACTACACTTTACTATACTGTTACCATGGTATACACCAGTAGACTTAATACAGTAAGGTTTAAAGATTGAGATGATAAAAACCACAAAAGAAAGATAATAGGCAATCAATACTTAAAACAGTCAAACATACAAGGAAGCTATATTCTTTTAAAAGAGTAAGATATAGGTGAACTATAACCTGGAATACCGAACAATTATTCTAAAATAATTGTGGTCAATATATTTCATCTTAATGAAAGCTCTACACATTTAGCCTGTTTGTTCTGTAAACATTTTCACCAGAAAGATTTATAATTTAAAATATGTAGTCATTCTAGGGCTGTGTTCAAAGATCCGAAGGCAATCTAAATTATCAGGAATTTCTTGAGTCTCACTGGGAGATGGGAGGTCACGCATCTTGGGAGACTTGGAAGCTCTGCTTCTGCTGTTCGGGATTATTTTATTTATTTTTTTGTTAAATGTCCATACAACCAAATAAAGTTTAATGTAAACTGTGCAAGCGACTTGTTATATCATGGAGGCATAACCAATCTCCAAGATCACCTGACAAGTGGAAGTTCATAATATTATAATTATTATTATTATTATTATTATTATTATTTATTATTATTATTATTATTATTATTGTTGTTGTTGTTGTTTTTTTTATTTGTATTAGTCATAGTATTAAAGTAGTACAATGTGACTGTGACTGATAATCTGCTTGGTCCAGTGACGTAAATAAAACTTTTTTTTTTTTTTTTACCCTTCGTACAACAGTAGTTCTTAACAAATTCTGGGCAATTTCAATAATTTCAAAGAGATATTTTTTTCCTTAAACCTTTCCTGTATTTTAGTTATTTTATGAAGTATTCTGTATGTTTTCACCTCTTTCTTTTGTATATTTAATTCTTATACTCTTATTTCTAATTCTGTTTTTTCCACCACAGCAGAAATGAGAAATGAGGCCTAACTGTACAATAGCCATTTGGCCATAATGCAACAGAATTTACTGTATCTCAAGTTAATTGACAAACGAGTTAGTGAACGAACTGGCCTTGTTAAAATTCTGATTGCTTGTGAATATATGGCAGTTCTCCTAATTGGCACACATGCATGGTCACCTGTTATGTTGTCTGAAGGGTACATTAGGGCAGAGGGCAGTTTAATACTACAGTGATTTTATCCCATGTAATATAAAGTCCCTTTGGATAAATTAGGATTCCCTTGTTTCATAACCAATAGTTTGAGAGTGCATTCATTTTTTTTGTCTTTTAAAGTCTGTTTATGACCAACATAACAAATCAGTTGGAGAAAAGGAGTCACACACAGCAGATCATGATCAAAAATTGACAGACAACCTTGAATTTGCTCAGGGGAGTCCGACATTTACTTTCTCTGTCTTTTATGTTGTAAAACCTCTAGCTCTCGAATACACTCAGCTAATACACCACTCATGTACTTCATTCATAATGTAATACCATAATCTACAGCAGTAGAAACTTAGGGCAAGATTCTCAAAAGCTATTTGTCCAAGTAGTCATTTGAATTTTCAATTGAGGATCAATGCTCCCAATAAAGTTAACAAACCAGAAACAAACAGCTTCTACAATTGATTTAGAAGTCTCTCATCATGCTGCAACAATTTCAGTGATGTAAATACTGAATTTTGCTGTGTATATATATTTTATATAGGTTTTTTAATGTTTAATAAGAGCATACAAAAATTTACAGACGAGAGGAGGCCATTTGGCCTATCTACACTTGTCCAGTAAAATATGTTTCATTTCATCAAATGTTTCTGAGCTTTGTTATCTCATTGTTCAAGGTACATACTGTCCTGTATACAATATACTTTGTATTTACATTTGTCCTGTGAAATATTGCTAGCTTGTTGTGTTACCGTAAAGCTGTATCTGAAACTGAGTCTCATAGGAAACTTGGCATTTGGCATCTTTAATACCAGACATCTTTTAGATTGATCTAAACAGTGGCAGATCTAAATACAACTCAACTTACAAATTATTAAAAGTATAATCATACAAATAGTATTATTAATATGTGTACTCAAAGAAAAAAAAAGTAAAGCAAAATGCTATTTTTTTAAGTGCTTCTACTTTCACAAATTGCATGTAGACTTATGTACTGAGCTGACTAAACAGATTTACCTTAGCAGTGAGTGGCTGACTAAGGACATTTGATAACATCACATTTCAACAAAATCAGACTTCGGTGTCTATGGGCCTCAATTAGCCCCTAGAACATACAGCGAATTGAAATAATATTATAAGAAAGATATGATGGAAACTACAAGCATCGCTTATTCATAACTTAAAAATTGAAAGCCACAGATGGATGTCTGTCCTTACTCTCCACTTAAACTTTCCTCATTGGCTCATGCTGTCAGTTACTGCAAACTCAAGCTACCATGGGCACTACAGTACAATGAATGGTTTAAATGTGTCATTGATTTTGTAGACTGTGTTTAGTCATGCTCTCAGCACACTGCTGGTATTTTCTCAATTTACAAGTATTCTGTTTCATTGAATGGGTATTATTAGTTGATTCTTAACTTCAATTGAAATGAGCTATGAAATGAACATGGCTTATAATTAAAGCCCTGCATTTTTCACACTTTTTTTTATTTATTTAAACCTGCAAATCAGTCCTAACCCTCCACATGTCCATGTAGCCACTCCAGCTAAACTAATCAACAGAATAATTAAGTAATCAACCCATTAGAAAACACCTCCTGATTAAGAGGGACAATTATGGCCATTCTAGAAATTAATGCCTTTAAAGAAAAAGCTTGTCTCGAGACTTGCTGTTTTAGAGCACATAGATGCCCCAATAAACTCAAAAGGCATTTCTTTGAGAGATCTTTGAGAGATCACATGAAGCAATATCCACCTGGTGTGCTGCACACTGATGGGTAGAACTTATTTTGAAACCCATAACATTAGAATACATCAAACATATAATAAAGTTGCAAGATTTAATAAATAGATACAGAGCACTGGCATACGAGTTGCATAGTACAGATAACAGAAATAACAAACAGTGTCTTGTTAAAACTTTCCACAAAGCTAGTTGTTGAAAAATGTACGAGTTACCACAACCCTGATAAATGCAGAATAAAACCAGCTCACCAGTTTCTGAAGGCAGTAAGGATTTTAGACCCACAACATGTTTGTAGTTGGGATAAAGAACCCCTTCCATTATATTTGATGCTTACTGTAAATCAGAAATGGAGGGATATCAACTATATGCAAAAGACAACGACAGTGGAATTCTTTGAGAAATGCAGAAGAACTATTTCCCAATTTAGCAAGGCTAAAATATATTTGTCAGTTGTTACCAATTCTGTGGCTGCTGAAAGAAATGTTTCTTCATATGGACACATATGGACACTATATCGACATCTTGGGGCTGTAGGACTAAATTACAGGTTTCAAAAAAAGTTGTGAAAAACACAGTGCCTTACTTATAATACAGTTTAAAGGTTGTTTATTTATTTTGATCCCTGTAAATGTGTTACAGCCTGTTAACACAACTTAGACTATGTGAAAATGCAATGTAAACCTGAGTTTGGATGTGGAAAAGTCTGCCAGAGAGCAATAGAACATTATTTAAGGGTCAAGCAAGTGAAATGGTGAATAATGTTTTTGTTCTTGTAAGGGAAGACTGCCAGCGGTGCTTCACCTAGAGTACCTGTACAGTATGTTCCTGTTTGAATGGACTGGTACAGAGTTCTGTGCATCTGTTGGTAGCAAGAGGATTTATCGTCCAGCAAAAAGATACATTGAGTGAAAAGAAGTCTGGAATATGTTAAATATAGTACATGACCAACAGAAGTTTAGCTACCAAGTAATTTAGATGCCAAGTTTCTTTAATCCAGTAGTTTTTAACTAATTACTTTTAAAATCAACTGTCAGTGCTATAGTGGCCTATACGACACAGAAAATTGGGCACATTTTATTTAAACTAAATCCAAAGTAACATGACATTCAATTTTAAAGATAAGCCTTAGAGGTATCCATCAATGTGTGTCTCGAGAGGACTAGATGGAAAGTTGGGAGAATATTAGTGAAAATTCAAGGCAGTTATTATACTTACTATGTATGACAGATGGCCATAATTAGTGTAGAAGAATGTAAAGCATATATGTGATGTTTTTTGACTACCATATTGAATCACATGATTTCCAAGTCAGGATCTAACTTATGTACTTGATAGTTAAGGTTTAAAAACAAAATTAAAAAAATAACAGAAAGTGGTGAACAAACATAAGAAATATGAATCCATTTGTTTACAGGGGTGCCTTCTTGTTCTCATAGAATATAGGGGAGCACAATCAAAGCAATTGCAACTCTATTGCCTTGTGTCTTGCAAATTTATTTTAAACACCAATGCGATTCTTTTGACAGTCTCGCTCTTTTTTAGTTCCACACATTATTTCTACAAGCAAACTCATCTCATTCCGTAATCACATTTTCATTTGCACCGGTCTGTAAAACTCAATCTGATCTTGTTTCATTATAAAAATTGGGCTCCTGTCTGTTACTCCGAAAATCCAAATTGCAACTGGGTATTACGCAAGGTCAAAGATGGCCTTATATATCACTTTTATGTATAATTGCTTTTTATTAATCTACAGTAGACATCCAGTCTATTTCCAATACTTCCCAAACAGTATAATCCATTAACAGACCTGTTATGCCTACAGATTCGACACCAGTGTTTTTGGCATTGGACTCTCATAAGGTTGCTTCCTAATTTTTTTTTTTTTATTTTTTTTTTCATGATGTTGATGAACAAAACTGATTGATGGAGTTCCTTTTTTTTTTTTTACTTTCAACTTTCAATCCAAAATATTTACAAAAAATTTTTATTACAACAAGAGTGGTGGCTTTATTTTCTCATTGCCGTTAAAATAATGTAAAATGCATAGAATGTCTGAGTTTATCAGATATGTCTACAATACCCTATATCTTGAAACTCACTTTAAATGGTGATTAAAATTTCCAATAACAATTACATTTTAAATAACTCATTGGTTACTCTGTTAACTCTAGTTGCTTCACTGTGCCTTTCTTTAACCCTGTGACTGCCATGCAAATTTTAACTTGGTACTCAGCATATGCCACAGTAATTCTGTGAGATAAACACTGCAGATAATGGCTGCTTTACATATTAATAACTAGGTTTGTTATATTTTTAGATTGCAGAAAAAAACAAGCGTACTATTGGTTTGCTTGTGTAGATCAACCTTGGACTGCCACATGCATGTTTTAAAAAAATGCAGATTTGAAATTATATATTAATATATTTGAGTAGTTTCACATTAGCCAAATGAACCTGTGATTTTACTTACGAGTATACCACATTAAAAAAGTCTCTAAGTGCCAGGTTAAATTATATTTAAATTTCCACTGACATTCTGTCAAATTCTTTACTATATTCCTTGCTCTTATTTTATTTGTGAATATCTCCTTGTGCTAACATGTGTCTCCAAAATAAAAAAAAAAGGCTGGTGGTGCTTGAAACACAATGGGGTCATGGCAATAGCAGATGTTTGGGAATTCTTCCAGACTTTCTACTTATTTATTTATTATTTATTTATTTATATTCACATTTCAGCATCTCTGTATGAAAGTTACTGCTCTCCTGCAATTCAGACCACTTTCAAATTTCAGGAACACTTTCAAAAGTAATGCACCCGACTAATAGGTTCATATGATATTAAACATTAGAAACCTGATAATATAGTAACGGCGGTGGAAGAAAAGTGAGAAAACAATCAACCATTATATAAAACATTATATTATATCAAATCAACCATTATATAAAACACACAGGACAGGAACTAACGACAGACTGTCCCAATCTAAATACACGGGTAAGCCCTGACCCCAGTTTGACAATCGGTGGTCAGAAGAACTCCTTTGTGTGACCACACTCCAAGCAAGACGTCTTCACTTCATCAATGATACACACTTATTTGGTTCATGGGCTCTTTTTTATAGCAAATTGCTCTGCCGGGACATGCCCTAAAACTGAGCAAGGAGCCGCAGGCTGAAATTCACTGTAAACAATACACAGCTGGCAGCACGACACAGGCAGAGCGTCAGGCTCTTTTCTGCAAGCATATACATGTGGCCAAGAAGCCTTCATAACCATTAGCACAAATTAAACAACATGTTAATATATTAATTAGCTAGTTGTTAATTAATACATGTAAAAAATGCTTGACCAAAAAAAAAAAAAAAAAACAAAAGAGCCATACAGTAAGACCTTAAAATGAACAGCCATTTTTTAATGCTATATTTAATAAATAAATAAATAAATAAATCACCTATAACATGTATACAAGATTCACATACCATAAGTGTATTCTTAAGATGTACACTGATACATTTGACAGGAATGTTAGGTACTGTAGAACAGAAGACAAAATAAATGCATGCAACCTAACACTAAAACCTAAAGTTGATTTGAACCACTCAAGATGAATGTACATGTTAAGCACTAATGAAACATGGGAGCTGCCTACATTTAGTGATGTGGAAAAGCTCAAACCTGGCAAATATCAACTTCCTTGATACTCAAAAGCAACTTCTTAGGGTCTCAGACTTCTGCTACTTACTGAGCTAATTCCTGTACTTTTAAATAAGTTTGCTGGCAAAAAGTGAAATACTGGCAAGCTCAGGTCCAGAACTCCTTACTTACGTACAGTGGCATCCCCTTAAAAAGCATCTGCCACATTTTGACTCTTAAAGAATCTTGGGAATTCTGATGCACATATTTTCTGCCAGCAATCTTTATTTACACTTTTGGATCTTGGCAAGGCGGAGTGCTTAGCCTGCAGCTCACAGGTGGTGAGGAAAGGGCTGTCATGATGGCTTGGGATCAAGGGGGCTTGGACAGCTGTGCTCTAATAGGCTGCCTCTAAGCACTAATTGAAGTTTCTGATGAAAGATCACCAAATGAAGCACAATTGTTTTTAATATCCTTTTTTTTTTTTTTTTAAATCTTGTCTTCCTAACAAGTTTGAGTGGTATGAACAAGCAAAACAAGCTTTTTATGGGAATAGTTTAAACAGGCTTATGCTTATAACAGGGAAAGATTGTGTTGAGGCATTGTTTTTTTGATGCATTATTGTATTTATAATACTGTGTATGTACTGTGTTAAACCACAGGCAATCATGGTAAAGAACCAATAAATATAGTAAAGCATGGGGGGGAAAATATGGTATGTAAATGCATAGTAAATCCTAAATACATCAATCTAAGAACAGGAACTGGATCAGGACTGTCTATTCTGGAAAGTAAAATACAGTTTAGTATTAATTTCATCAACAGGCAGATTCAGTGTTCCTATACTCTCTGTAAGAATACTTTATATCCTTTGAATCTTTTTCAGTTCATTTTCTCGTTTTCCCGTTGTATATGTTTCCGAATCATGATGTATTACTGTTTCTGCACACATGTAGCGTGTTTAAAAAACAAGTACAGTAGCTTCAAATGTCATGTTCACCTTTCAAAAATGCCTTATGATATTTGCAATAATGTCTTATGTTTCTTTTGAGTTATTTTGATGTGTCTGACTATCTGCCTCTACCTGTCTGTTAGCTTGTCTGAAAAAATGTAACTGCCTTGGACTGAACAGCCTTCCACATTCCATTCATATCATGTGACAAAATGGTCTTTCAATGGCTGGGCCTGCAGACTTTCAAATCAGCCACTTTATGTGTTTGGTGCTTGCCAGTTAGAATTGTCCAGACAAACTCAACGCAAGTTCAAAGACAGATGAGCATAGATGTTGAGAACAGTGTATAATAACTCAATATTAGATAAATAGCACCACTCACAATAGCTACATTTACAATGTCAAACAACATATTTTCGATTTGGCTTGCTTTTTTTAGGAGGGTTCACAACAAACTTCTCTGTGTCGTGCAGGTGGCTATCATTGTATAGTGTTTTAATAGAGGTCAAATATGGTTGTGACGTTATTGAAAATATCAAATACAACTGTGTACAGAAACAGTAAATATGACAACTAAGGACGCATATTATGGGATATACAGATTTTAAAAATAAACTGTCTACTTTAGTTTTATGAGCCCCATACTGTATTGCTATGGTTCACATTTGTAATTGTATTCTTACAAGGTGAACACTGTAGAGTTTTTTTTTTTTTTTTCCAGCATATTCTGCTTATTTATTTGCATGTAGAAAGCCGTAACATCATAGGCTTTATATTCTTATTATCCTATAATTTGTATGTATTTATTTTTTATCGTGAATGGAGAAGAGCTGGAGACATAATACAGGATTGTTGCTATGTTACCAGTTTCACAGCTGATAATATACAGTACAGTCAAATTCATAATGAGAAATAATTTACATAAAGACAAATTGATTTCCATCAATAGTACTATGTGTATTCAGTGAAATTACAACAAAAGTGAAGTGACAGTTCTAAAAAAAAAAGTAAAAAAAATGGGGCACAGTAAAATCAAAAGACTTGTACCTCAAGACATAAAAGATATTTTAGAAAATGATG
The DNA here is from genome assembly GCF_017654505.1 of Polyodon spathula. Classification (NCBI taxonomy): domain Eukaryota; kingdom Metazoa; phylum Chordata; class Actinopteri; order Acipenseriformes; family Polyodontidae; genus Polyodon; species Polyodon spathula. The sequence goes on from NC_054553.1 coordinate 9,582,169, forward strand.
CTTTGTTTGCAGCTTGCGTTTGTAAGTCCAAAGCGAAACTTAAATGGTTGTTGTAGGCTTTTAAAGTTCAGAAAGACCGCTGTCTGTATTCAGACCAGCTGTTTGTATCCTACATTTTTTTCTGTCTACAGCACTTCTATTTTGGGGGCTTCTATGCTGAACATTAGATTTTATGGCACTTTTATATTCCATTGGGTACAGTTATAACAACCCCATAGAGTGGTGAACTCAGGAAGAATGCCTAGTACTATACATGGCAAAAACAAAAACATTTTCATAGTGCCATATGGTGGTTGTAAATAGCCTCAGAACAAAACAGGATTGGTCTAAATGTGTTTGATTACATGCATTTTAACTTTGGACCAAAAATGTTGATCATTTTCAAGAACTTAAGTAACAATTGCAGGTACAGAATGTATTATCTGCCACTTAATTGAAAGATAATAAAGGGCCAGTAAAGATATCATTGCTATTCAGTGGTGCTGATTCCTGACTGTGAAATGTTAAATTCGAAACCACCTCCAGATAGAATGTATGTAGCACACACACTGTTGTCTAAATGGATTGTTGATCACGTGGCTTACAGAGTACATTGGTAATGCAAATGAAATCCCTGTATGACAGGATAGCGTCACAACCCAGATTGGTTACCCACAGGAATTAGACCCAGAGACAGAAATCTGCAGTTTTAAAGCGCTGTTGTGCACTTTATTAACAAAAAACAAACAGCAACAAACAAAACACGGCACAAGGGCCAAAATAAAAGGTTTAAGCAAAAGAACAACACACTTGTAGACTGGGCATTAGCCTTCACTATTAAGTTTCCAAACAGTCTGATAATCACAGCACAAACTCCTTCAACAAACAAAGGATTTCTAGATATTTTTATACATGTGGTCCCTCCCCAGTTAGAACAAATTACCTAATTGTGGAATGGCCACACCTGTGACTGCTGGCAGGGATAGATTTAGTCCCATCCCTGCCAACTTTGCATTCCCCCCCACACACACACACACTCTATACATTAGGGGCTTTCACCCTGCCACACCTGTAATATGTAAACATTGCAATTCAGTTTCAGTCACAATGGGTAAAACAATCGGATGTACCAGACTTTGATAGTGTGCTGGTCGTAGGCTTTTATTAGGTAACTTCCTCCATATTCAAAATTGAAGAAAATAGTAACAGCAGATTTCCATCAATGTCCATGAAGAGGAGTCCCCAGTGGTTCATCTATGAATGTCTCCATCACATGAGTGCAGAGTGAGTCACACAATCTGGAGTTCACTCAGGCTTGTTCTGTGAGGTTTATAATATGGCGAGTCCACCCTGAATCACCTACAGTAAAGAGTTTAAGTGATACAAATCCAAGTGTGGCAGCCTTCAAGATGACTGCATTATTTAAGGAATATAGAACAAGAGCATGCACTATTTAATGACTGCATTATTTAAGAAATATAGAACAAGAGCACACAATATTTATGCAGCAGTAAGGCAGAGGGGAGATGATCTTTTGGTTGCTTAATTTAGGTGCCTTTTTATTAAGTTTTAATTAGGGAAGCCACTAGTGTGTAATTAAGGAAGTTAGCACTATAGGTAGTTGATAAAGTTTTGAAAGTTTTCTATAAGCATACTTTACTATTGATAAAATCTGAAGTTTGCTGAATGTGGCAAATCCAAGAATTAAATGGTGTTTTTAAAAACGAACAGAATATTTACCTAGTTCAAGTCAGCGCTCAATTACTTAACTAGATCCTTAATTGAATTGATAATTTGCTTAATTAGACATTTTTAATTATTTTCAGCTCTTAAACAGTTGCACAGTTCAAGTTACTTATAAAATGTTACAGCTAACTTGAAATATGCAACTGAAAACCAGCAGACACAGTGGGCTCTCAGGACTTGTTTGGGAACTACTGTTCTAGAGCAGGGGTATCCAATAATGGTCCTGGAGGGCCAGTGTTCCTCCTGGTTTTTGTTCCAACTGTATCCTGAATTCATTAATTGGACCAGTTAAGTTTCTATTAAGTACTCACTTGGTCCAATTAATTAATTTAAGGTACAGTTAGAGCAAAAACCAAGAGGGACACCGGCATTAGATCAAAAACATTTGATCAATCAGATTTGAGGCTTGACACCAGCTGAATTCAAGTAAGATTAAGCTAGTTGGTTTGGTTACAGTTCAAGCCTCCACACAAGTTTTAGGAATGAAAGAAAAACCTTGTTTCTTTTCAATGGAGCTGCTCAGGATGCACAGCAATGTAAATTTGCTTGCAATGTGGCAGCTCAATGGCACAGCATGCTGGGTACCTGCAGCTCAGCAGTAAAGGCAAGCACACATTGCAGATATTTGATATGATATTGCGAATAGATATGACGTACTTTTAAAATAAATCTTAAAATGCCCAAATGAGACTTCTGCTTTAAGTATATTTTTGGTTTTTAAAAGTATGTAAAATACCATTGATGCCACACATAATGATATTAAATCTGTCTAGAACAGTCGCACAATGATGTACAGTAAAAGTGTAGCAGCTAATCAGCGCAAGGTAAACAGTACACAAGCAAGTGACAAGTCTTGTTGGGTGAAACAACCCATGGGTGTTATTTTATTGTTATATAATGTTAATTCTCCGCTGTAGCTCCTTTTTGCAGAGACACACAGAAATAATTAACTGAGTTGTGTAGTGTCACAGACTTCAGAGCATTTATTTGAACTGCGGGGAAACAGCCTGTGGGCAGATGCCTATTTCATCTGGACAGTGCCTACAGGCCACTGGAAACGACGAGCCTTCACTCCTGATTTGCTCTCACTTAGTTTCCACCGCTGGAGTCCTCTCAGCTCTCAGCCATCATCTGGCTTAATGTAACCACCTTGTAAGAAATGAAGTGTGTGAAAGCTAAAATATTGGTGGTATTTTTCAGTTTCTCCAATACTTATAGAGAGATTGATGTTACTAAATAATATTTTACCTTAGTCTATCTCTAGTTGCATGCTTCAATGCAGCAGTACAACACTGCATTGTTGCAATTGCCTCCAGCTCCAATTTGAAGCTTTTTCTTTATTCAAAACACATGCCATCTCTATGGTAGGGAGGGAATGGAGATACAGACATTGGATACATTCTTCCCAAAAACAATTAATCACTCACACACACACACACACACACACACACACACACACACACACACACACACACACACACACACACACACACACACAATAGATTTTTTTTTCAGTGTAGGTGAAAACCTAACATGCAGAAAATACTGAAATATAAATCAGACAGCTTGCCAGCAATGTAAAAAGTACTGTATCCCAAAGTCAACACATGAATCTGTTATATTTATTCATATTTTCCAGGAGCTATCTGTTCCTGTGTTACTTACTGTAATCACTATTTTGGTGGTTAGAGTCAACTATTTTTTTAAAGTCTGCTGTCCTCTCCCTGCAATAGGGATCAGACATTGCTTTCTACCTCATTAAGAATGCAGAAATCTGCATCCTTTGATATCAATCACAGTCACAGATTCCTACAGCAGTGACCTCACAATGGCAGTAAAGACTGCAAGCTGCATATGGACGGTAAGTTTATTTGGATACATTAAAAAAAAAAAAAAAAAAAAATAGCCAAAACATCATGTTATTTGAAAAGCAACTCACTGACCAATCCCCTCCACCACAAAGCACAAGCACAAGTTAGTTCTGCAACATATTACAATACACAATATAAACTGTAACCCTCCAAAACCAGAATGGGGTTCAGATGTGCAGAACGAAAGGCTACCCCTGGATCTTCAAAATGATTTGATATATTTTCATTATAAACACAATCTAACAAAGGGTTAATTTCAATGTACTGACAAGCTGTAGCACCTTCCAGAAGCCTACAAGAGGTGCAGGGTTCAAATCTGTAGCTAGTCCAACATCAGTTTTACCCCAGTAGAATTCATGACATTTAGTTACCACACCTAATTATTTATTTGATTCTTAAAGTAACTGTAGCTAACAAAACAGCTCCATGCATTTTCCCTGCCGTGCATGCCCATTCATTATATAGGTCTCAAATGGTCGATACTGAAGAAAAAAGAAAACACATTTTAGCAACATGATATCTGGAAAGACTTGTGTTAAATAATAATAATAAAAAAGTGTCTCCTTTTTCAAGCCATGACCTTAGTCTGTAGTGTACTTCTTGGGTCGCCTGGAGAGTGAAATTATCCCCACTTCTTCACCGACTTCTTTCCTGCCAATAACCAATCAGCTACTGGTCAGTTTTCAGCCAATAATATGCTTTGTTAAGAGGAGATTATCCAGGGAGTGCAAGTGCAGACAGATAACCAACGACTATGGCCTAGAAACTGAGAGTTCCTTTAACCTAAAGTAATACTAGATAGTGTTTTCAAATGAAATGTGTGCTATAACATGTGTTTCTTTCAAAACTGCACAATGTAGACATATTTTGCTGATGGAAGTGGTAAACAGAATTGCACACAGGTTAGTTTTAAAGGACAGTGGTAAATAATTGGGATATAACTCTGTGAAAATAGACCCAGACAAGGCTTAAGAGTCAAAATTATTATTCAGACATGGACACCAGAGGGTCAATCCAGATTGGATCATAAAGAATATTAACAGTCAGTTACCTTTTCTGGTAGAAAAAAAAACAAACAAAAACAAGCTAGAGAGACTGACTAGTATTTCACAAATCAGTGCATTTAAAAACAGAGCTTAAAGCAATATAATTTTAAGCTTTATTTTTGTACACGTCTGTGGTTTTCTACTCTGCAAACCACTTAATATAATACCATTTAATAAATTATGATGATTTCTACACTATATTTTTTTAAATGCAAACCAAGGGTCATTTACTCAAACATCCCTTGATTTGTAGCAAAGTTTACAGCAAACTCAAGATATTATTATTGAAACTGCAAATTATATTTTCTTTCCTCCCAACAACTCTACAATTTCAGAAATAAAACAAAACACTGTTGGAGAAAGCAAATTGCCTGGGATTAACCAGGAAGGAAACAACTTTACCAGATAGGTCATGTGTTGGATCACTTGGATAATAACTAGCGGGCCTTGGCTAAGTTATCTGTTCCCTAACAACATAACCTGCCTCTTGATAAACTTACCTTGCATGAATCACTATCCATTATATCCAGCCAAAGAACAGCAGGTTAGTCAGAAACAAATGGACCTAGCCTACCCCTAAGCAAACAGTTCACTGGAAAATGTAGCTGGAAACTGAGCTGGAAGAAAACCAGATCCAGTATATCACAAAATCCTAACTAGAACCATGGTGATGCTTTATTATCCTCTAGGAAGGCGATACAGTGAACACGGCAATACGTACAAGTTAATGTCACATTTATCCAATTGCAATAAAAATTGTTATTAACATTATGTAGGTTACTTTAATGTGAATATCAGATTCTGGAGATATGGGGGGTAGGGTCTGTTTGTCCATACAGTATATCCATCTATCTATATTGTCACTCTTACTTTTGTGCATGTATATGGAGAATCGCATATCCAATTACCATGAAACAAAACATACAGATGTGTATTGTATTGTTGTAATGTAATTTCCTATTTTTAAAAGGTTGGTTGTTGTTACACCAGGTACCAAGTGTGTAAGCTATCATTCATACATTAAAATGGTTAGACATGTAAGTGCTAGGCGAAACTATCTGATGTCTTTGAAAATATCTTTTACGCTAGACACCCATCTAACCTCGAAAAGCACGTCTAAATCCATTAATTGCCTTTGAAAATGTTCCTCTATATGTCTTCTGGTAAATGTGACAAGTCAAAAACAACATTTTTCTTGACTCCAAACAAGCCTCATTTGTAGAGACTACATGTTTCTGGTTCACTTCACAGCTCTACTTTACTGTAAATGCCATACTGATTAAGCTGGGACAGCTGCAAAGAGTGGCTGTTTTATGGGATGTATTAGAGGTTCTGGTCCCTTGCTAATCAGCATCTAATTCTAGGGCTGATTTTTGATAAAGATAATTTCCCCTTAGATACTGTCTCATACCAAGAGGGAACAAATGTTTCTGTGGACAGTTCATAACTTGTCCCCTCAATCTGTTTTATTGTAGTCAATTAAAAGATAAACAAAACAAACTAATAAAAAAAAATCTAAAGAAAGCGCAGATCCTTCATTTCAATATCAGGCTACAATTTCAACCTTTCAGTGACAATAGAGCAGCTGTCATTTAATAGATTAAATGGTGAGCTATCTCAGCATGCACACAGAGGGTTGCAATAATCGTACAGTTACTGAAAGGTTAAACATATTTGTGTGGAATTGTTTATTGGATTTTTAGCCTAATGCAATCTGAAACATAGAGAAGGCTAGGAGTTTAGAAAGGTAGTTACTGTATTGTTTTCACCATGTGGAGTAAGACAGACACGTATGGATTCCAGTTTTTGGAATGGAGGACCCTAAAAGTCCTCTACACAAATCTACGCCAAAAAAAAAAATATTGCGTCTCCTACTGAACATTAATCTGCCTGTGTAATTGTAATGTTTTTGAAATTCTGGAATCTGATTAATCTAATCAACCGAGGCAGGACTGAAATGAAAATCTGGCTGTTACCATAATGCCAGGAATCACCCATTGCAATCCAAACTATTGATGGTTTGGGATAATACTTTTTTTCTGCTTATAAAATCTACCCCACCAGCTGATCAATTTTCAATTGATTCACAGATCCTGTGTCACGCCACTCTTTTGCATGAAAATCCTTCCTGAATCTGCCTGTGGTGGTTGCCAATGTGGCACTGCAGACACTCAGGCCCTCCTGTAAGCAAGTCTGTGGAGTCAAGTGACATTGACCCTGTCAGCGTTCCTTGAAAGGGAGGTGCTGGCGACGCCTGTACTGTTACTACTGAATGGTGATTATAATCTTCGATTATCTCGGAGGCAAAGAAAACTATACTGCAATTATGGCGATGATGAATGGGGCTAAACCAACGATGGAGGCCTGAAATTTGACCTTTGAGCTTTTAGAGTCATATTGGGTTTAATATTTGAGCTTATATATTTGAAAACATTTATTTATGATTTTTATTTATTATTAAATATACTTTCTCTAACAATAGTATCTCTTTATGCTATTATGAATTTCGATTTGTATATGGTTAAGTTAAAAATGATTGATCAAACTATTGGTAATTGTTGTTATTCAGGAAGCAACTAGACAATAAATACCACACCCTCCCCTCCCACTCTGCATCAAATATGATAAGGATCCTGACAGAGATTAAGCAATCCGCTCAGTCAGATCAACAGTCTATATAGCACTGTGATGGGGTGCATTCCTCTTGTGCATATTTATGAATTATTATGATTTGCATTGTATTATTATTATATGTTGTATTTGTATGCGGGTGGACAAAGCCGCCCATCTGTCGTTATTGGTGATCGGCGAAAAAGCCAGTCTCAAAGTGTAACGAGCATGGGTGGGGTTAAATTTGTGACTGTAGCTCCGACCATGGAATTTAAAAAAAAAAAAAAAAACACTCCAGGCTCATTAAAGGAAGAGAGGTGTTTAGGGAACTTGAGTGAATGCTACCCAAAACAACAAACACAAAGCTACTCGTTAATTAGAAAGGCTGTGATTATCTGAGTTTGTTTTGTTTTGGCCCATGTGCCTTTTCTTTTGTGTATTTTGTGTTTTGTTCAAACTGTTTATTTTGTTTAATTAATAAATATACTGCACCAGCAGGTTCAGCCCTGTGCTTCTCAGTTTGTTTGTGCTGCTTCCTGCACGCCGGCGTCCCCACCCACGCATCACTCTAGCCATCACTGTCACAAGCACCGAGACATTGTCATGCCAACAAGTGTCAAATAGAAATAAGTAAACTGCAAAAATAAACACATATTAATACACATATCAAAACAATTGTGGTTATGTTAAAAACAAATATTGTAGGAATAACAGCACATCAGAGAGCAATGGTAAATAGGGGGTTTTGTTGTAATTCCATACAGCCTGTTTAGTAACACTTTAACTTCATTACTGTTGTCAGTGGTTTTGTATGCAGATTATTTTCCAGCAGTGGACAGGCACAATAGCAACTGCTGATGGTGATGATACCACATGAAATTTAAAGTAAGGGTTTGGATCCCCTGTGCAGGTTTTAATGTAATTACAGCTTAATGTATTAGATAAATACAGCTATTGACTTAAACAGCCCTTTCTGGAACAGCAAAAGCCTACTGTAGATGTTGCTTCCAGATTTGAAAATATTTTGAACTGGTGCTCTAGCACTCAGAAATATAATTTATCACTACATGTTTTGCAAGTCTCTACCTTGCCCAGAATACAAATTATATTGATTGCAAATTAACCCTCTTATTACAGAAGGTTTTAGGTCTATTTGACCCGACTCTAGTTTCCAATTAACTTAAACGCTACTTTTCTTTTCATTTTCTGTATAATATTTTATGACTTTTCCTAAGTTGGCACCATGAAATTATACACAGAAAACAGAACCTTTGAGATGTTTATTATTTTTGGAACAGGTCATGTATGCAAATAAGATGTTCGGGTCACTGTGACCAGTGGCATTTATCTATGTAGATTTGTGTGCAGGAATAAAACAGACTTCTTCAGTTTGTTATTTTGTTATTATTATATTTGTATTATTATCTCTGGAAATGGCTGCACCTGTCTGGAGATATTTATAAACAAACAAACAAAAAAAACAACAACAATATACTGTCTATCTACAAGGCAGAGCCTAATTTTCACTGTCAGTTTTGCAACAGCATCTCACTGGTAAAGACATTCCAAAATGAGGAGTTCCCAGGTCAGCATTCAAAGAAGTTTTATCACAGCTCCTGGACTAAAAGAGCATAAAAGAGCATAAAAACAGTTAATCAATTTAAGCCTGTTTAAATTAGTTGCATTGAAATTGCATCGGGTCGATATGACCAAAAATATAACAGATGTACCTAAATTCTGAACATAATAGGAGGGTTAAGTTTAGACTTGTCTAATGCTTGTAATATTTATTTTAATGGAGCTAGGTATTGGGGTTGAACTGGTTTCAACTTCCTCTTGGAAATACTCCTTAACATTTATATCATTCTCACTCCTCGGGTGGCACATTTCTATCTGCCACTGGGACTGACTTGAAAACAAATGGGACTCTCTGTCATGATCTCACTAATGATGGAAGTTACCCAATTAGCACTGGATGCGAGAAGTGGGTTTTAATGCCAGGGTAATATCAGATATTACTACCAATATTACTTTACTCCCCACCAAACAGAGCCTCAGTATATTATTGCTTTAAATATATTAATTTGCTTCTCAGTTTCATGATGTTTCTGTGAAAAAACTAAATTACTATCTTTTCAGAGAGTTTATTAATGTCCACATTTCATGTTGCAACTGCTAACTAGAAGTGATTATACTTTTGCTAATGCTGATTTATCTGGGAAGGAAAAAAAAACTTAAATGAAAAGCTGCATGGCTCAATACCCCAAAGACAGTCTGTGTGAGAAATTAAAATAATGAACCCCTTTTCAATACATTTAAATTTTATATTACCATAACTTTGGATTCTTACCATGCAACTAGCATATTCTGTATCATATGGTTAACATCTTGATCCAGGTAAGTTTCTTTTAGATGCTGTTTTTTACAGTATCTATCTATCTATCTATCTATCTATCTATCTATCTATCTATCTATCTATCTATCTATCTATCTATCTATCTATCTATCTATCTATCTATCTATCTATAGTCATGATTTTATTACTATAACATCTCAAAAAGCTCTGCAAGTGTCTGTGGTATTCTTTGTGCACTGCAAGCGGAAGCAGCTATCTTCTTTGTTTGTGTCCGTGTTATCTCTGGTGCAGGGGCTATGTGTTTTGCTCAGATCCATCCCTTTGTTTTTTGGGTTTTTTTGGCTTGTCTCGGCTCCTATCGGTCTCACTCTGCCATTGAAAGGTTTTCTCTGCTTTGTCTGGAGAAAAAACAACTAGAGACCTGTGCTTGACATCTTTGATGATGTCGGACCCTGTCCAACATCGGATCCCAAACTGAGCTTTTATTCCAAATCATCTCGACATGAAAAGTTTGACATGAAAAGTTAATCGGATACTCAAATATTTTTTTTCTTCTTTAACCAATTCTGCTTTGCCGCATCGTTTCTGAACAAGCCAAAAAGAAGTTTTTTTATTTCTTATTTGGGGTCCAGGGGCCAGGTTCGTTATAATGAAGGGTGTTATAGCTAGACTGTACTGCACCTTTACAAAACTACAAAGGTTCTTTAATTAGACAGCCTCTCTCTCCTAACACATACTAGAGACTACCTCAAACAAACATTTTTTTTCCGTTGATATACCTGCCTGCTAATCACAAGCAGGTGACTTTGATTATCTCAAGCCAGGAAAACCTCTTTCTGGCTCAGTCCCATGGCATTCTGGATTACGTGTTTTCATCTTCCTCCTCCTAGTCTGCCACAATATATTAAAACATTCTTCAATTGTTGCGTAAATAATGCATTTAGTCAGGATGCAGCCAAAGCTAGATCAGCAAGGATCATAAAATGTATAAACTTGAATATATTTTTTGTAATCTTAGATGTGAAAATATAAAATCTGAAGTGACAGAAATATCACAGTGGGGTTTAACTAAAATTACAATTCGCTGGAGTTTACATTAGCTCAGTAGGTATAAAATAAGCAAACATTTGCAAGGTAGCAAAACAAGGATACAAGGAAAATATAAAAATGTACATTTCACTTACAAAATATTTAAAGCTGTTTTAAATATTAAGCATTTATTCCTAGTAGCCCATTTCCACAGGGAAGCTAATGTGGTGTTACATGACTTACATTACTGCTGGTGGGGCTTCACCTTCTCAAGGGATATAAAAAGTGACTTGGAACACAATTCACAGTAACATGTTTTGGGTTTTCTTCAATTGGTTACCAGCTAGTTAGTACAAATTAAAGCAGTGGCCATTAATTGACATTTGCTGGGCTGCAAGGGGAGACAACACAATGAGACAGGAACATGTATTACACTGTTCGTTCTGATAGCCATTCTTAAAAAAGTCAGTGGTGATATCTTTAGTACAAATCTTTGTTTACAGCTACAGTAATGATACTATTTACAGTACACTTTGTTTTTGTAAAACATTTTATCAGTAACAGCACAATTTGTGCTGAAGTTCTCAAAAAGAGCAGTGTCACCCGTGCAAAAAGATTTTGCAATGTTTTATCAAAGGCCTGATCAGATATACATTAAGAGAAACTGCAGCTGAACAAATTTCAACTGTTTAATGCTTCCCTACAGCTTAAATTGAGGGAGTAATATTTCACTTAAAAGTGTTTGACAGTAAAAGATTATTCCAAAGTGTCTGAGAGATTGAGTGTGAACACTGCTTGGTATCTTGAGAGCCTGCATTTAAAGATAGACATACTGTATGGGGACTTTAGCAGGAGGGATAGATCAGGCCTTGGTGAGAGGCAAATACATTTTTTTTTTCACATTATAATTAAAAAAAAAAAATTTATAAAAATAAGGTAAAATGGTCTGCATAATGCCACACTGCTATGTCCAAAATCACTGTTCTCAAGCATCTCTTGTGAGCCAAAAAACATGACTTCCACATTTACCCTGTGCTCTGAAACGTACTGGTGCATGTCCAGTGAAGCGTTGCATAAGCTATATTACTTCCGTGTGGAAACACACTAGTCTGTGACAAACATGGTCTGTCTAACTTTCCATTGTCCTGCCAAAATCTCTCTAAGAACAAAATGGAAAATCATTAAGTCAGTCACAAAGAACCCCAGAGTAACATCCAAGGATCTGCAGGTGACTCTCACCTTGGCTAATGTGAGTGTTCATGACAAAACTATGAATGAACAAGAATGGTGGAAGGATAACCAGGAGGAAACCACTGCTCTCTAAAACGAACATTGCTGCCAAAGAGCATATAGATGATCCACAAGACTTCTGGAACAATGTTCTCTGGACAGATGAGTCAAAGGTAGAACTTTTTGGCCTCAGTGACAAACGTTATGTTTGGCAAAAACCAAACATTGCTTTCAAACAGAAAAACCTCATCCCAACCGTCAAGCAGGAGGTGGGAGTGTGATGGTTTGGGGCTGCTTTGCTCAGGACCTGGACAGCTTGCCATCATTGACCATTTTGCGTTGTATCAGAAGATTCCAGAGGAGAATGTCGGGCCATCTGTCCGTGAGCTGATGCATACAAGCAGATCTACAAAAGAATGGCTGCAGAAGAAGAAATTCTGCGTTTTAGAATGGCCTAGTCAAAGTCCGGACCTAAACCCCATTGAAATGTTGTGGCAGGACCTGAAGCGAGCTGTCCGTGCAAGGAAGCCCTCAGATGTCATGAGTTAACAACACCAATGTGAGAGATGGACCAACAGTTTAGTTAAAATCATTGCTGCTCAAGGGGGTGCCACCAGTTACTGAATCTAAAGGTTTGCATACTTTTTCACACATATTGAATGCTGAATCTTTATATATATTATATATATATATATATATATACTATATATATATATATATATATATATATATATATAGTAATATATCATTTCTCAGTCGGGGTTCAGAGTCAAGGTTCAGTGCCCCTTTAAATGCAGACTTGGGGCACAGGAACTTGGTTACAAAACACTGACGTGCTATTTTTAATCAGCAAACAAAATCTCTTTTGTTTAGAGCACTAACTAACACACAAACAGGAACCTGAATTATCTTGCAGGACGGCTAAGCAGTTTACCTGGCAAATAAATAATATCATAAATGCTTGAGCACACTATCAAGTGGGCTTCTATACACTCCAGCAACCTTGAACAAACTGGCTGCTTTCTTTAAATACCCTGCACCTGGCTCTAATTTACAATGATAGCGAGGTGCAGGGGATAATTACTAATAAAAACAATTAACAAAACAATTAAATGAAACCAATGTGCATTTTTTTTTCTTCAGCAGGGAGAAATTTCTATCTATATATATATATATATATATATATATATATATATATATATATATATATATATATATATATATATATATATAGTTTAAAAACTGGGTTGTACTGCAGATCAGCAGGTAATATTTTGTTACACAATTTATGCTGTGCTTAAAAAAAAAGGAGTCACTTGAAAGATTCACCTCCTAATTAACATTCAAAGCAGGAAACTATGTTTTGTTGTAGTAACCCTGATAAGCAGGTTTGTAGTAATTGGCTATGCCAACATTTTCACAAAGATTGCTATCTGTACTATCCACCTTCAGAGGTTTAATTGTATCTGTTATCTAAAAAAGTGATCATTAATAACTTTCATGTCAGTTCACGGCTATCAGATGAGTAATCAGATCTATAAGAGTCTGACAATACCAGGGGGAGAAGTGCTTGAAACTTGGCTAATCTAATTACTATCTGGACTCATTTAATTCAGCTGGGAAAGATTCATAATTAAGTAATAATGACCGACAAGCAGGCAGGTTAGTGTCAGTTGAAGCTCTCAAAAAGTTGCTTTGGTCCCAAGGTTGAGTCAAGTGCTAAACAGGATTTCCTAGGTGCAGAAGTGAATGCCTGCTTACAAAGGCCTTTTTTCTTTTTTTTATTAAATAGGGGATTGTGACAGAGATCGAATGACGCTTGGTGTTAGATTTCCTTCCCGACCTGTGAGGGCACTAGAAAGAAGGAACAGAGTAACCTTAAGCAGATGGCTGGACAATTTATTCCATCGGGTAGGTGGAAGTCTGTCATTTAGGAAAGTGGAGGAACTACGGCACCCAAGCTCACTGACCCGGACGGTAGACGGCATGGCATCTGAGAATTGGAGGAGCGGATGCCCTCGTTAACCTAAGGGTCATTGGCGAGGGTACAAATAAGGGGCCGTAGCTTTAGTGATCTGTCCCTTTGCATATGGTTAAGCTAAATAACTTAGAAAGAGCGCATACTGTGTGTATCAAAAAAAGTGAGTGTTCTGCTTTGTCTGTGTAATAACAATGTTTGTCTTGTGTGCCGTTTCACACTAAGAATACTGAGCACGATCCGGAGCTGTAGCCGCAGGGCAGCGTAAAACCGAACAGTACCACTCACCTTCCCACTACTTTTGCACCAGTAGCACTAAAATCACCCACTGTCGGAACTGTATCTGTGTTTTATGTTTTATGTGGGTGAAGGAATCAGACTTTGGGTTATGGGTCAAACCCGCGGAATCATAATCAGAAGTGATGCACGCCTCTGTACCACTTCCAACATTATTATTATTTACAGGTTCGCTATAAGGCTCTGGACAATACAATCATTTAATAAACACCCTTGCACCTGTAAATCATTTGTTTGTGTCCGCTCTGTACTGCACTCACCTGCATGATTTCACCACTTTGCCACACATGATGTCAGAGTGGGATGGACTAAGCAGCACTGTCGGCGCTGCTGGAGCAGCTGGATAGCAGACAGGAGGTGGAGGAGAGACGGAGAGAGGAGAGGTACACCACGCTGATCGAGAGGGTTGGGCTGGCAATACCTCCCCCCGCAGCAGCAGAACTTAGGATGACGGTGCCAAGGACGCACAAAATGACGGTGGAGGATGACCCAAAAGCATACTTGGTGGCATTTGAGCAGTTGGCTACTACCGCTTCATGGCCCCAACAGTAGTGGGCAAGTCAACTAGGACCCTGCCTGATTGGTGAAGCCCAGGCAGCATACCAGGCGATGGGCGATGACGATGCCGCCCAGTACGCCATTCTCCGCCGTCTGAACATCACAGAGGAAACTCACTGAGTGAGATTCAAGGAGTATAAGAGGTCCCCGAATATACGGCCCAGGTTGGTCGCGCAGAAACTTTGTGATTACATGGTACACTGGCTCACCCCGGTGCTAAAATCAAGTGTACAGATGGGTGAGGCCATAGTCATCGAGCAGTTTTGCCATGTGGTCGGCGGCGAGACCCAAGCGTGAATATGGCGCCACAACCCCGACACCCTGGACCAGGCAATAAAACTCGCCGAGGACTTCGAGGACTCCCTAGTATCAGCCCAGACTGGACTACTCATGGTGCCAGTCCAACGGCATTTGTGATGGAGTGTGACATGGCCGTATGCAATCTGGCATCTGACGTGGGTAAGAGAGAGAAAAATGGTCGGGAGGGGCCTTGTATTGTTAATGTGGTTCTGGGTAATGTAAAAACCCATGCATTAGTGGACACAGGGTGTGGTCAGACCTTAATTAGAGCATCTCTCTGGAGCGGTATGTTGTGGCAGCCACAAGGACAGGTGGCGATCTCCTGTATCCATGGAGACGTGGCAACATACTCCACAGTTAAAGCATATTTATCGGTTGGTCCAATAAAACGTCACCTGGTAGAAGGGGTGGCGGAAAGGCTACCACATCCAGTTATTCTGGGTCAAGACTGGCCAAACTACAAAGATTTGTTGAAATTAATGTCAGTCCCTACCATACACATAAATGTGGCAGAAAAAGCCAAAAGGGAAATGATTGATAACGTTTTTCCCTTTCAAAGAGTTGTTCTCTCTCCTATTCCGGCCGAGAAAAACAAAAACATGTATTCACCACTTTGCCACAGGGATATAAAATTATGTTTTTATACAAGCAAACAGCAAGTCTTTTCTAATGTAATGCTTGCCTCTGTAGGTATATCCTTTCCATTATTTGGGTTCAGTTTTAATTGTCTGCTCATATGTGAAGATCTAGAAATATCAGCATCTGGGAAATAAGTAAACCTGTGTCAAGAACATGTGTGTTCTCTGTATGTGTGCCTGTATACAGTACTCCCTCTTTATTTTGCTGACTTACACATTAAAAATATGTAAAATATTCAAAACTGTGAACTAGTGAAGGGCCCTTATACATGAAAATATACAATTATTGTTTAGGTGGCCTAACTGAATTTTCCAATTGAGTGGAATGTTAAAATACTCACTCAAAATAAGCCTTTAAGATTTTATTTTATTTTTATTCCAACAATTAAAAATAAGGAAAGAAGCTTGTGTCCCTGCAGTTGAACTAAAGAAAGCTGAGGACATAGACAACTAAACATAAGGGCTGAAATTACAAAGATCCCTGGTTACGTGAGTGAGTAGATTCACCTGAGTGCATTAGTGTGGCAAAGTGGCTGGTAAGGGGAACAGGTGTAGCGGTGATGCGATGCAGGAGTGTGACAGAAAGATGAGTTCTGGTGATGAATCTTCCTCCCGACCTGTGAGGGCACTAAAGAACGGGAGGAGAAGTATCTGGAAGGGCTGGCCTGACAGTTCGTTTCCGGGTCAGGGAAGTGGGTCAGCCTGGAGAGAAGCGCGACTCTGTTGTAAGACCATATTGATTTGAAAGGTAAACGAGAGGCAGCTGCAAGTAATAAGGCAGCTGCAACCGTTTACCTCGATATCATGCAGGATTACATATAGGGGCCAGGGTAACGCTGATCTTTTCCTTCGTTTGGGTTAACGTTAGGAGAGAAGGACTGAGAGAGGAGCTCTCAGAGAGTATTTGTGAAGAGTGTTGTACGTGCTGTGTGTTATTTTCTGTCTGTCTGTAATTGTCTGTCTTTGTCGCACTAATAGACAGTTAACGCACATCTCCGGAGCTGTCGAAAGGAGAGCACTATCCGGAGCACCACTGCACTGAGCACCTGCACATTTTCGATCACCCAGGACTGGTGACCGTACCGTTGTTTTTGTTCGGGACTGTGCCCTTGTTTTCATTATCCCCATGCTTTACACATTGTTGTGTATTGCCGGGGATTTATTATTTTTGACGGTCGCCAGACCTGGAAAAGAGCAATAAAGCACTTATTCACTGAATCACTGTTGTCTGTTCATCACTCCTGCACTGCATCACCGCGACATCTGTTCCCTTTACCAACCACTTTGCCACAAGGAGTGACAGGAAGTCAACGGTATTTCAGTGAAAAAGGTGCTTTAATTATAATCCAGGTCTGGACCGTAAAATAATAAATCCCCGGCTATACACAACAATGTGTAAAGCGCAAGGATAACAAAGCAGGGCACAGTCCCGAACAAAAACACAAGGCGCGGTCACCAGTCCTGGGTGCGTGCAGACGTGCAGGTGCTCGGTGCAGACACAGGTTGTGTGGTGTGTAGTGGTGCTCTGGATCGTGCTGACCCTGGCGACAGCTCCAGAGGTGTGCTTAACTGTCTAGTGCTGAATACAAAAACAGACAGTTACACGGACAGACACAACAATACAAAACACGAACACAATCCACTCTGAGAGCTCCTCTCTCAGTCCTTCTCTCTCTCCAATTCGTTTAACCCAAAAGAAGGAAAAAATCAGCGTTACCCTGGCCCCTATATGTAGTCCCGCATGATATCTAGGTAAACGGTTGCAGCTGCCTTATTACTTGCAGCTGCCTCTCGTTTATCTTTCAAATCAATACGGTCTTACAACAGAGTCTCGCTTCTTTCCAGGCTGACCCACTTCCCTGACCCGGAAACGAATTGTCAGGCCAGCCCTTCTAGATACTTCTCCTCTCGTTCTTTAGAGCCCTCACAGGTCGGGAGGAAGATTTATCACCTGAACTCATATTTCTGTCACAATTAGTTATGCACATCTCCATATTTGTACAAAGAAAGGGGGAAATAGTGAGGGCAGGTCCTTGTGCAAGTTATTTTAAACTACTACCTACATTCTGTTTACCTTCAGGAAAATGTCACACACAATTAAATAAAAAGCTGTCTATAAAGAAAATATGTAGTATTTATTTTTTGTTTAAAAAATAAACGTAATAAATAACCAAAGAATAACACCCAAGATAGCATGCTAGCATCCCAGTGTCTAACAAGAAAAATAATAACAACAACTTAAATGCATGCTTAGCATATAAACTGCCAGGCTACAGAGTATTAACGTAATACTGTTCTTGTACAGAAATTGCATATCCATAGTCCTGCCTGAGTGCGTTACTAGTGGATATATGTCAAATTGGAGCTCACACCTTTTACAATACAGTAGAACCTCAGATTTACACACACCAAACTTACAACTGATCAGTCAACCAAACACTCTGCTTTCAGTCGGGTTAGGGTTAGTATGCAATCCCTCACCCATGCGTTCAATGGAACCAGATAGGCACTCTTAAGTGGTGTGTGGGTCATGAAGAGGGCAAAATTACCATACCAACAAATGTATCCAGGCAGATTTCAAAGCAAGTGCTGTCAATTGTACTCTAAACGTTTTAGTTTTAAACAAAGCACAGTTTGTTTTTGTTTTTTGGTTGTGTTTTGTTTTTTTCAAGCCAAAGGAGAATTAATGACTGAGCAAGCTGCATTAATGCATTTTGTTTAAAATAAAATAAAAACAAACACTAAATTGAACAAATTTTTCCTGGATTCTGTGTTTATGCTACAGTTACATTTTTTTTTTTTTTTTTTTCCATTGATTGTACCGTTTTAAAGATTGCAGTGCCGTATCCTTGTATTATTCTCTAGACTGAGGGTGTAGATAGCAGCTGTACACATTTATTAAAACCACTGGAAACTGATTTTCTGAGTTACTTACATTTTCAGATTTGTGAACAACCTAAGGTGTTTGTAACTCTGAGGTTTTACTGCACTATTATTAAAAAAAAAAAAAAAAAATGCAAGTTGGAATTAGAATTTTAAAGTGTAATTACTCTTTCAATTGTGTTTTATTTGTACCATTTTTAACTATACAAATATGGCATACTTAAATCGGAACAAAGACACTTGAAAAAAATAAATAAAGTACTTACCTGCAAGAATAATTGAATGCTTCTGAAATATCTGAATAATGCATATTTTTTGTGTATACTAAAGCCCTGTAGACTGGCAGGCAGCCTGTTGGTGGCACCATCTGAGGTAGTCAGATATAGACCACCGTTGTAGCTTGCTTTTCAGAACTTCACTGACCACTGAAGCAA
Organism: Polyodon spathula; assembly: GCF_017654505.1. Taxonomy (NCBI): domain Eukaryota; kingdom Metazoa; phylum Chordata; class Actinopteri; order Acipenseriformes; family Polyodontidae; genus Polyodon; species Polyodon spathula. The sequence goes on from NC_054553.1 coordinate 9,601,124, forward strand.
AAGCAGCAATACCAACTCTTTATTAACTAGTATATTGAAGGTTTAATACACTTTTTATTAAATAATACTGTATATTATGTTGCTTCAAAAACATACAAGTTATGTTAAGTTACTTACTGAAATAAACATTCAGTACCGCATAACCACGTGGATGCTTCTGAAGACTACAGGGACTGCAAGACTTCTAACCAAACGCACTGCCTCTTTTCTGTAATTGTGTGCATTTTATTTTGAATTGTAAAATTAAATCTGAACTTCACTGACCACTGAAGCAAAAGCAGCAATAGCAACTCTGTCTTTATTAACTTATATCTGTATAATTAATCTGCCACGGGACTCGACAGTCTACAAGAGGACACGTAACACGTACAAAGCATATTGGTAGGTGGCACTGTGATACTACACATATAAGCAACTTTTATTAATCAACACAAATTTTCCTGTGACTTCTCTAGGAAATTGACAGCAACTTTTAAAGAGAATCCTTTGGTGTGCCTACGCACAAGAATACACAGAGAAAGAAGAAATAGGAACAAGAAAAGTGTACGTTTGTTGCAAGTCGTCTATATCAGGCTAATTGCAAGCCCACAATGTTTGTGGTGATGGCTCTACCTAATGTACAGAAGTCTGATCATCAAAAAGTCTTGGGCTTGTCAGTGGTCTGAAGTTGTCCTACATAGAAAACAAATTTATTTTTAGTTTAATAATATACCTGAAAAGTCAAAAAGCACTTACATTTCTTTCAAAGGAAACATAAACCAGAATGTGGCAGTGTGTCCGCCCCTGTGTGTATTTTGTGTTATATGTTGCATGTGGTGTGTTAATGTTGGTGTATAGATATTGGTGCATGGAATATAAATGGGTCTGTGTAACACAAGTGATTTAAAATATATATTTAGGCACAGGGATGACACAATCACTTCATGTGCATTTAAAGTATATAAATAGTAAGGAAGCACGGGATTGCACAAATTAGTTCATGTGCTGGGATTCAAGTGAATGATTAATTAGTAATTGAATCTCGGCACAGCTGTATATATAGAGGCACGAAGCAGTCACTCGTTTTGTGTGTTTGTGAGTGGAGAACGGGTGTGGAGAGGAGAATAAAATGTAAGAAAATAAATAATTGCTACAACGTGCTGGAAGCACCAGCACTCTACTTGTTTGTCTGTTCGTCCAATGTTTGTTTACTGTTAGTCTGTTTTTGTTTATCTATTTATTTTGGCTCAAAGTGCCATGTGCTGTTTTTGTTCAAGATTTTATTTTTCTGTATGTTTAACACTGAGCACCACAGAGTCTCAGTGTCACCCGCCAGTACTACCTGTCTGTGTGTTCCTTTCTGGCCTGACGTCACCCCTACAACCAGCCTGTTCACATATTTTTAGTTGCTCCAGGGGATTTATAGCTGCTGAAAAAAACCCACCACTCTGTATATCAACAACATCACCACAAAGAGTTATTGTTTACAGATTTCTGTCATCATGATCACAGAAATAGTTCACCTACAACTCTCACCTGAAACCTGATATGGTTCTTGTTGTGGGTTTACACAGTGTCAAGCCAGGTTTCTATGTTGATCGTTTGGTTTCCATACCTTTTTTTTTTCTGTGTTTTGTTTTTATATAATTCTGTTGTAGCAATATACAGTATTTGTACACATAACAAAGCCTTATCACTGTATGCAGCCTTACACGTAGCTCTCTACAATACAATACAATTCAAAGTTGTCAATATGTCCATTGCAGGTGGAGATTCAGGTCTCATTTTTTCCCCATCATCAATACCCTGCCTGTCATCTACTATTCTCTATTTAGAGGTGCAATTTATTTTGTAAATGTGTATTATGTGAACTTAGTTCTACAGCTTTCAGATGGGTGCCGGATGTCGTTTTATGTCTTCTTGAAGAGAAAATGTGTGTATATATATATATATATATATATATATATATATATATATATATATATATATATATATATATATATAGAGAGAGAGAGAGAGAGAGAGAGAGAGAGAGAGAGAGAGAGAGAGAGAGAGAGAGAGAGAGAGAGACATTGTGATGATAGAAGCCAACAAAGGATGATATACTTGGCTAATTTCAAGTGGTTCATTAAATATTTCAGTAAATCTAAATAAATATGTATCACATCACCTGTCTCTTAGTAAAATAATTATTCTATACCATTTTATGTCACTTTGAATTGATGTTGAAAAACGTTAGGTTACTTATCATAACCCTGGTTCCCTTTCAATTCGAAGACGACTACCAAAACATTACTTATGGGAAGATATACCACTGCTGCCGCGAGAGAGAAGGAATGGCGGCAAATGAGGAACACATCAGAACCGCACAACCCAAGATTATCGGTGCTAGACTGCAACCTCAAGGACCCTCATGCCTAATGAAGGCAAGGAACGATATATCACGTTAAGCCGATACAACCAAGATAAAGTATGCAGCGTAGCCCAGCTAGCCACAGTACAAATATTGGACAGCGAAGCCCCTCTGAAGAGAGCCCAAGATGTAGCCAACCCTCTGGTAGAATGTGCGGCTATCCTCCCTGGTGGGGTAAGCCAGCACTGTCATATGCAGTCGAGACTGTGTCCACAATGCAGTGTGATAGTTGCTGCTTCGAGAGGGGCTGTTTAGGTCCATATCCCATGACAGACAATGAGCTGGTCAGAATGACGCAGATTCCTTGTCCTATCTGCATAACACCTAAATACCGCAACGTGCAGAGGAAGTTCAATCTCCTATCCTCCTCCGAAGAAAACGGAGGTGGATGGAAAGATGCCTGTTCCACAGACTGGTTCATGTGGAAGGCTGTGATCACCTTCGGGCAGAAGGCAGGGCTTGTACTTAGTGACACCTGTTGCCATCGTCCCAAATACGCATACAGGAGCTGTGCACCGCCAAGAGAGATACTTCAACTCTTTGAAGTGTATGGGCTCAAATGGGGCCTTCATGGGAGCCTCCAATACAATTTCAAGTCTCCATTCGGGGAGAATGACTCTCCTGGGAGGGTGCAATGGCCGAGTACCCTTAACCCTTTGTGGTTCTATGTCGGACCAGGTCTGACATTACAATTTTCCCTTTCCAGTCCGATGTCGGACCCTGTCAGACATCATCAAAAAGATGTCAAGCACAGGTCTCTAGTCGTTTTTTGTCCAGAAAAAGTCGAGAAAACCTTTCAATGGCCAAGTGAGACCGATAAGAGCCGAATGAAGCCAAAAAAAAAAAAGGCTGTATCTGATAGCCCCATGCACCACAGAGATAACACGTACATAAACAAATGAGATAGCTGCTTCTGCATCCAGCACTCAAAGAATATTTCAGACATTTGCAGAGCTTTTTGAGATGTTATAGTAATAAAATAATGACATGGATCGTATTATTGAGGAGTTTGGTGATAAAACGAGTGATCAGGAGAGGATTTATCAGTATGCACGTCTATAAAGAGGTATGTGAAAAATACAGCAAACAAGGGGTGGGGCTTGGCTGGAGATGTAGTACTGATGTTATTTTGCCATGTAATTCGTTTTAAACCTGTTTTACTCTGAAAAAAAAAAAACAGCACATGTTTAAATAAATTGGACCTGATGTTCCTGACAAGCTCTGAATAAATGGACTGCTAAGGGTTAAGAAACTGAGTTGCCAAGAAACGCACTGTGGCAGAGCAAAGCTCTGCCCTTTTTAAATTGGCAGGGATGGGGTTAATTTCCCTTACCTGCCCGGGTTTATTATGTTCAGGTGGCTGGGATTGATTAGTTGATTAGGTTAATTAACGATCAATCAGCGCCCAGCCACCTGACATAAAAGGAGGCCTCTGCTTCTCATTTGGGAGGAGGGAGCTGAGGAAGTAGGTTGGTGTTTTGTTGGTTGTGATTTTTCAATTTTCTAAATCCAGTGAAGGCATTACCCAGCCTGGAAACCTTTATTTTGTACATTTTGCTTTTTGTCTTTCTTTTTGTGTTTCAGTCCCTTTGTTTTGGCCCTTGTGCCTTTTTATTTTTGTATCTATTTATAATAAAAGTATATTTTTTTGAACTGCAGTCTGTCTCTGGGCCTCTATCCACTCGCCAGCCTGCCACACGCACACCTGGAGATACAGAGTTCAGAGTTCTACACCTTCAATGTAGAAGGTGACCTACCAGCATCGACCCTTAGTCAGACACCAATTCTGAAAATATCTCCACTTGTAGGCATACAATGACCTAGTGGAATCTGATCTAGTTTTCTGCAACATACCAACAACCTCGTGTGATAGCCCTAGGGCTGACCAGCGGTCCCGTTCAGGGGCCAGATCTATAGCTGGAACCTGCCTGATTCTGTGTGCCACAGAGTGCCTCTAGTCTAACTGAGTAGATCCAGGCAAAGCAAGATCTCCCAGGGCTGGCCTTGTAACAGTATTGCAACTGTTGTGTGGAAAAAGGATGGGCCGTAAGCCTTCAGGGCCCCTTCTTGGGCTGCTGAAGTTAAGGCGGAGCACTCTGAGGTGTCTGTCTAGGGTGACGGCCCTGGAAATACCTCCTAGAACACTGCTGCGTTGATGCATCATGCCCTGCATTCCCTTCACCTGGCGGGAGAGCCCAGATGCCTGCTGCCACTGTGGCCTGTAGGCATCGCTACTACTAAGTTTGCCAGGCCCTGGCCTAGAGCTTGCCCTTGAAGGCTGGAGATCTGCAGCAGCATGCCTGACAGGCCGTTCAGGGAGCATTGCTTCCCTCAGTATGCTGTCTATATAGGTGGTCAGTATACCTACCTTATTTGCAAGGCAGGTCACCTGTACCTCCACTGCATATGCCCTTTTGATGTGTCTCCGTAACCCTGCCCTGCAGGTTTGGGCACACAGGGTACTTAGATTAACCCCTACCGGCAGAAGGTCTCAATGATGGAATCCACTGGGGGGAATCCTGCCAGACCCAGCTTATCTGCGTCTCCCAAGGAAGCAAGCTATGAGGCTTGCTTCAACATGCTTGGCGCAGAGGCCGGATGATCCCAAGACCTCCTCCATAATGTCCCGGAAAGCTGGGAACGGCTGCGGACAGGGAGCTACAAAAAGGTTGCAGCACATCAATGCCGACATGTTGCTCAAAAGTGGGGGCACACTAGCTTCCAAGGCAACCTCGGAACTAGTCTCCACCTCAATAGGAAGGAGCCCTCACCCCAGGAGGCCACTGTGGATGTAACGACCTCCTCTGTCACCAGTGATGGTGCTTCCCGCTCACCTTGAGCTCCCCTGGGGGAGACAGGGGCTGGTACTGGGAGCGGCGACTGGGGGCCTCGACAAAACTCTAGGACCTCTGCCATCTGTTCCTTGAGGTCCGTTGTGTCCCTTGCCTGCTTTGAGCGCTTAACCCACGGAGATGGTGAGCTGCTACGAGGGGTTGACACCCAGGCCTGCGCGCAGGGAATATCCTGTGAGGGGCTCTCAGACAATCAGAGGAGAGGAGGGTACTGAGCACCGTGTGCACTGTGTGCACCATGTGCATCGAGCACTGCCTGCACAGCGTGCACTGAGTACCGTGCGCACCAAGTGCACTAAACACTGTGGGCACCACGTGCACCAAGCACCCCCTGCACTGCATGCTATGTGCACTGAGCACCGCCTGCACCACATGCTATGTGCACCGAGCACTGTGCACACTGTGCTCCGCCTGCACCAAACACCATGTGCACTGAGCACTGTGTGCACTGTGGCACTATGTGCACTGAGACACTGATGTACTGTGCGTATCGACTGCACTGCACGCACAAGGCACCGAAGTACCGTGTGCACTGAGGCAGCAAATCCACATCACAATGCAGGCAAACTGGGTTGTGTGATCAGGTCATGCAAAAACAACAATACAATTTTTTATTCATTTATATTTCACACTACTGCACATACGGCATTGGGTGGATACAGCAAAGCTTAGCCCCAGTGGAGGAAATGCATTCTCCCCAAGAGTGTAGGCTAGAAAAGACAAACACACAATCTCCTTTAAATCAATACGACAGACAGTAAGAAAAGGCAACCTGCAACGCAAGCGAGGCAGGCTGCTGAAGAAAGGAGAAAAAAGAGGTTTTGATTTAGAGCCGCTGATTCCACAAAAGTGGCAAGCCAGTTTTCAGCACGAATGCAGGGGAACGGCAGTTGACTCAGAAAAGCTATTTTTGAAATATGCTCAGTTCAGTACAGAGGTCTTACCTTATCATCTTGAGAAACAAAAAGAGAGCATGACTTCAGTGAGTTGTGTTTAATTCCTTGGTAGGCAGGATCGAGGCTCTCACCCCAGGAAGGGGCCTATCAGCAGCTCTATTATAAAGAGCTCACTGAATACCTGCCAATATCTCATAAATAATGTTTTGGTGGTCTTCTTCGAATTGAAAGGGAACATTTGTTTGTTTATTCTGTACTACAAGCAAAGGATATGACAGTGACACTAGTTTTTATTTCAATCACTTCATCAAGCAGGACTTCATTGGGGCCCTGGGGCAATATCATTGCTGCTTCAGCTTGCAGCTATTGCTGGGCAATGCAACACAAAAGCATACCTCCCGATCCTTTCATGTATGCATAATTGAGTGGCTAGGTAAAGTCTGGAACCTTATTAAGAGATTTGGATGTTTGTTACAAATATAACTGTCTAAAATATCTACAGATATGGCTAAAATTTTTGTTCCTCCCTATAGAATTATTTGCTTCAAAAAGTCGACTGAAACCTGTTGAATATGCCATGTTAACATATTTATTTACATACTACTTTGTAGTTTTCCATATATACGAAAATCTAATCTAACATTTCAAAATCTAACATGAACTACTGTACTTCTATTATGTCTTCCAGTAGACTTTTGAGATGTTATTTTGTAGTTTCTTTGAGTACACAATGTTAAATAAAAGACCAAATTATGTTCTTTTTTTTACAATTATGGCTCAAACCTAAAATTCTATCTGGTGCAAAACCTTTGTGTATAGCTGTACACCCTTGACTTTGTTGTGAAGACATGTAGAAGCATAGATGTCTAACCATATTTTAGTTTGAAACCCCCCTGTGTACCCCTCTGCTTTCTTTATGTAGCAAAACTGGAGCCTTAATGATCTGCCTTCAGAAGAGCCAGTTCTGTCACAGGAAAATCCAAGTTTTACACATACCACCATAAGCAAATATCAGATCATAATCTGTCCATCTCCCACACAGGAAAAAAAAAGTAGTTATCCTGTACAGTGCTACCCTGTTATAATGCAGTTGTCAGGGCCCATAATTGAAGTTATTTGTGTTTTGCCTTATAACTAATATACCCTAACCCTTTGTGTTTTGCCTTATAACTAATATACCCTAACCCTAACCCAAATTAATATTGTACCATACTGTGGAAAATGAAGGAAGGAGACACACAGAATTTGTAGGTACTTGAATCCACATTTTATTGGGACAATTATCCCTGGCCTCTGTCAGCCTGGACCACACCAAAAACAACAAACAGTCTTGCACATTCACACAGCAGCTTTTCTGCATCAGCCGTCAGTTCTGTTTGCGCTGAGGTGGGCTTTCATGTCCCCATCTACCGGGGCGTCAATCATTCCCGGCTAGTTTACCACTTCCTTGCTTATACACACACACACACACACACACACACACAGGGTCCGTAGACCATTCGTGTAACAGTATAAATCCCTTGTTTTTACAATATGTACAGTATAACAGAAACTACTATTCCGCCAGTTTGAAATTTACACAACTCTTATTTTAATTGCATAATTTGTATGATAAATGTTGTAAACTGTAAATAAATAACACAGAATACAAGGATGCTTATACACACTTGTATTGTTTTGTAACATTAATGGCCAGTTTGTTTTTACTTTTAGAAAAAAAAAATACAGTGCAAGAACAGGAGCTTTATAAGTACTATATATCCCAGTTTCAACTTAAACGGGTTTAAATATGGAAATGTGAAACAGCAATAAAACCCAACGTTTGAGAGTCAAATTGCATTATGGGGTATGTAGCAGGAAATGGCTTTGTGGTGATGTCAGACCAGAAGGACGAAGAACAACAAAGGTATCTGCAGTTTCAACAAAACATGTTGTGCGCCGTTTGTTAAATAACAAAAATAAATAAAATATTTAAACAAAAGAATCACTGCTCACAGAGCACAGAAATAAAAGAGCTAAACAAAAACAAATCATGAACACAAATAATAACTATTAAGGCCCGGCTGGGCAGTAGCCTTCACGGATCCTTTAAGTGTTTTTAGTTTTGTTTTCTCTTCTCTCTCTCTGCTCTCGTTCCACCTCTCAAACACCCCACCCTGAGTGCAGAGAGTAGCAAGTATTTATGCAGGTGACCATCTCCCGATTAGCAAAAAATTAATCACTTAATTAATTTGGGAGATGGCCACCTTCTGCACAAATTTTATAATGTGGATGGGGCTTCCCATCCACGCTGCAAAACAATAACAAAACTAACACAGCTATGCCGTCACAATAAATAATAAACAAACAAAAACACAGTGGTTCGCCGTCATCTATGAACAAAATAAAACACTACTATAAACAAATACAAAAGAACACAAGGGCGGAGGGAGAGACCCCATTCTAAAAATAAATAAACAAAATACATTGAACAGCAGGGCTTGCCTACTGCCCTGCTACAGGGTAAATAGGAGCCATAACCCTACCGTGTTATAACCGATTTCGCACTATAACAGGTCATGTTATAACAGGGTAGCACTGTGTAACCATTGTGCAATTAAGAAAAGATGTAGATTTTGTATGTCAATCCACCTACATTCTCAGACACTGCCATTAATTTCTATATTTTTTTTAATTAAACAAACAAAAAAAGTGTCCCATTATATAGAAACTGGGTCACCGCTCTTCGGGGGGTCTCTTTATTGTTTAAGAAAGCTGTGTGGTTTAAGGATGGACAGGTATAACAATAGAACATAGTGAGCAATGCAAGACAGCAGTTTGTGCAGGTCTTTATTACAAACTGAAAATGAATCAAAGAACACTGATGTCCCATTTAACCTTGTAATGCACCATCCCCATGGTTAACAATTTTGCTTGAGAAGATATACTCCACCCTGTTTTATTAATTCCGTTGCAATGCAGCCATGATGTAGAGCTACCATGGCTCCCAGTGTTATTAAATCATGGTACAGTCACCTTCACCCTTGTTATCACATGCAAAATATGCAGTTCCCAAGGACTCTGCTATAATGAAGGAGATGTGTATTTATTGGTGATGTGCTTGACCTACTAAAGGCAGATTGTATATCTTTTATTACTGCTTGTGTATCTGCAAACAGGATATTGTGCCAGGGTGGAAGTGGAAAATAAACTACTCTGCCCCCATAACTAATTTCTGCATACTGATATGCTTTGTTTCAACCTTGCATACACTTTTTTTTTTCCTATACCTATTCTCATATTCCTGATAGCATTTTATGATTATCCAATATGCCAGGCTTTAAAGATTTTATTCCAATCATTTTTGCAATTACAGGTGCCACATATATTGTAAAATAAAAGGTTCAGACAGGAAACTCTTCTTGTCAGGAAAACTAAAATATTACATGGTTTAAATAACAAAGGAAAACAAATACCTAGGTGAGAAAAGGACATAACATTTAGTTCAGACAAGGGGTAAACAAGAACTTTTCCAATCTTGCTTAGCTCTCATTAGAACATATACATCTATGACCTGAAAGGCAGCTATACTAGGAAAAGGACCATTTAAAATAAGATGGTTATTGTGATATATTGTTAAAATTCTCCAGGTCGTGGTAAATTGGAAATGTATTAACCCTTAGAATTGTTTTTTAATGCATTTAACTTAAATGATGGACAATAGAAACTCTTCTACCAGATTTCTATTTGATACATTATAACAAAATATGGCCAAATGTCAATGCTTGCTGGAGCCCCACAGAAAGAGTGATAGTGAGGCATTAAAAAGCTTGTCTTTTTTCTCAATTCAAGGAAGTTATTTTAATGTTTTTTTTTTTTTTTTTTTTTTTTTTTTAAATAATGCTTTTCTGCTGTACAAAATGGAGACCAAGAATTACTGATCGAAACAGTAGGCTAGAATGTTCACAAAAGCCACAGGGGTTCATTTGAGAGAAAACCCGTACTTGCAGCGCATTTGACAAAAAAATTAACAGAATGCATCAGTGTATGTTATAAAGGTGGATGGCTATACCTGAACATTATGGTGTGTTTATTTGCAGAATGAACACTATATTATCATATTTGTATTACTTAAATATGTTATTTAGTATGCATGTGTGGTTGACAGATTTTTACAGCAAATTCACAGTGTACAATAAGTACGATTCAAAACCAGTTACAATCCTGGTATACTGAAAAGCTCCTAAAGAAAGACGCGATGTTGATAATGTCAAGAACAATGTCCCAAATCAGTTAGTAGTTCTTGTGTCATCGTAATTATTTGGTACTATAAAATGCATATAAGATTTTGTCAGCCTTGCCTCTGTAGAAACATGCCTGACCGTTTCAAAGGATTACACCAAGAAGCTCCTCTGATAGTTATCGTATACCCATTCTTGTGATCAGCACTCTTAAATTGGATCAGATAAGTTATGATGGATTGGGAAGAGATAATCAGAGCTATTCTTGTCACCTTTGAACTGTGTACTTCACTATACAAAGTAGATTATTGCTGTCACTAACTTTCACTTACATTTTACTAGATTTCTTTTAACAACCAAAATCGTACTTGCAATTACTACTGCTTGTAGACTGGGCAACTGAATTCAGGTCAAAGAGGTTCCTCTTCAATTTTTAACCTCAAGTTTACCTGTAAATGATTGCCATAGGGCTACTGGCAAACAGGCAATAGTACCTATTGAAGTTCCTGTTTCAAAACAAGGATTGCAAACATGACTTCCCTGATAGCGGTAACTCATTTGTTTATGGATTCTACTTTTTATATGTCTGTCTGTTGTAGCAGTTATGGAAAATTGACAGTTGTCAACCAACCAACCAGGATCAAATGTTGACTTGCTATCTTTAGAAATGGCGAATATCATTCATATTGATCTGTAGGAGGTTAATGTGGAGGTGGAGATGTCTTTTTTTTATTTATCATAACTTAATGAGAGCATCAGAAAGATGTGTATAAAGAGGGCTTTCCATCTCTTATATTTAATTTGTGCTTGGAGAACTGTGCATCAAACTGTGAAAAAACATTGAAAAAAGACATTCTTTAGCACAGGATATTAAGAAGGGTCTTGTTAGTGTGTAATTATGTGTGGCAAAGTGCCCCGCCCCTGGGTTATTTATTTGTGTTTTATGTTACGGGTAGTGTGTTAATGTTGGTGTATAGTCATTGGTACATGGGACATAAACGGGTCTGTGTAACACAAGTGTTTAAAATATATATTTGTATTTAATCACAAAGATTGCACAGCACTTCAGGTGCAGGTAAAATGTAACATGTGAGCACAGGGAATTGCACTTTTGTTAATTCACATGCAGTTGTACGGAGACTCCAGTTAAATGATTGATTAGCAATTGAGTCTCGGTACAGTTGCATAAAAGCAGCATGTTTTTACTCACTCGGGGTGGTGTGTTCGGTGAGCGGAGAACGGGATTGGAGACAGAGGTAATAAGAATAGTTAATAGTTAAAATACAAGCTCACCGTATTTTGTCTGTATAGTTCGTTTTGTTTGTCTTTTTGTTTTGGCTACAAGTGCCATGTCCTGTGTCTTGTTTGTCTTTCAACCTTTTATTTTCTGTTTGTTCTTTATTAAATACTGAGTGAAAACGATCGCTCAGCTTCACCAAACCCCACCTCTCTGTTGTTTATTTCCTGGTCCCTGGTTCTGGTCTGACGTCACCCACTGCAGCCGTCTTTGTGACATTATGTCACACATATTTTTACATGCAAGTTTCATGGATATATCTACTTTTCATTGGTAATTAATTGAAAACTGTTATGAATTACTTTGAATTACTGGACATTATTTTTAATTGACTTTATTGTATGTATTCCAGGAAATATCTTTAAAATTTCAAATTACATGAGATAAATTGTGTATACACTGTAACCAGAGAAATGTCCCCAGTCCTGGGATAGCTGACGTTTCCTCAAATATTGGTGGCAGCTAGCCTCCTTCTAACATGTAATGAAACATTGCCTTTATCCAGGAAAACCTTACCCTGTCACCAAGAGACAAGGTTTCACAGACCTTAATACTTGCTTTGCGTCTCGAGACAACTTGTCTCAAGTTAGATTTAAACCAAGGACTTCAAGCAGCAACTCTTTTACTACACAAGCCACTGGAAACACCACTAGGGCACTGTTGTGTGATGAATCACCATAAAACAAAGCAAACTATTTCCCTTACCCAATAAGCATGGACATTTACCATTGTCAGAACTAGAATGAGTACACACGACTGCAACAAATCCAGAAACCAAAAATGTGCCTTGTTTTTTTTTTAAAGTACAGTAGATGCAACTTACAGTAATCTTTGAGCTAGAAGCTGCAAGAGCTGTTTAATGTTTGCATACATCCTCTTTCTTTGGTGTCAGACCAGGTTTTACTATTCATTCTCAATCAAATTGAGCCCTGGACTATTATCCAGCCAGTCTAAAAGAATGATGCCTTCTTCCTAGAGATCTAAGGCCATTTTGCGAACCTGATAAATCAGTAATACTTGGTTGATCACAAAACATATATGGGTGGTCATGAATACTGTATAACCTTCTATTTTTGGGCACTTCCTAAAGGTTTTTGCTATAAAATAAGGTTCTGTGCATTAAATAACAATGGTGATACATACAGTAGTCACTTGTTTCAATACAGTTCAATGCATTTTCTTTAAAAATGAAGAATAACCATTATACCACAAAAAAAATAAAATACCATTGGGATACAAGTGTACGGTATTACTCTGAAGAAACCACATCAGAAATATCAGCAGACCACAGTGCGACCAGCAATAGCAATGGACCTGCAACAGGTATTGCACAGTGGTGCCATAGTATTACAATGGATTAGCATTGTGTATTGGTCCTTACCAAGGGTGAAACCAACGATATTAAACTCTTATCACTGTGGTAGTTATACTGAAATGCTCACACCATTTATCTGCCTTTGCGCTGGAGTATCTGTGAGATGTGTATAGAGTGTTTTGTTATAGAGAGTGGTTTATAGCAGGTTTGATAAGGGGAAGGGGAAGGGGAAAAAGTGGATAGGAAAGCAAATCTCAGTCCTGTGATTGGGGACCTTGGGGACTGAAGGCCGATCGGATGACCCTCGAGACCTGGAAAACATGAAGTGTTAGTCCCCTAGTCCTTGAAGGAAGAAAATAAGATAGAGAGGCCCATATGATTACCCGGAAAACATGAAGTGTTAGTCTCCTGCTCACAGGAGAGCCGCGGCTTGATTGCGAATGCAACCCACAGGGGGGAGGAGAATGGCCAAGACATGACGGGGCTGAACGTACTTGTGATCAAGTCCTTGAAGGAAGAAAATAAGATAGAGAGGCCCATATGATTACGCAGAAACGGCACTTAGAGGGGGCACTAAGTAAATAGATGTTAGTATAGCTATAAAGTTTAGAGGAATTAAAGGTCTGGTATAGATGGAAACGTAGCAGAATAGCGCACATAATGCGAAAGGTAAGATGATTGAGGCCGGGGGTCCTGCTGGCTAGAGAGCTTGAATGACAGATGCCTGAGGAGCTAGAGGACGTGATCAATATAACCCCCAGCGGAAGCTCGGTGTGGGCGCTGTATAGGAAATAAGAAAATAGTAAAGTTTAGGGGGTGGAGGGGAGGATAGTGGGTACAAACAAAGCTCAAAAGAGAGAGACTGCTAGAAATGGAAGAGTTTTATAGAGGCAGGATAGATTGGTTAACCAATCAGGAGACAATCCATGTAATTGATATACTGGTAGAGATCGAGTTACAGATAGAGAAAAGAATAAGATAAGTCTCACCTTCTCTCTTTGAAATTCAACCTAAAGGTTAACACTGAATTGTTATGGAAAATCATTTAGCATAGGACAATGCCATCTTCTGGGGAGATACCTTCTTGCTAGTTCTTGATAATTCATATTTAGGTTACACTAATATGCCAGGAATGGTTAAACTAATTAATGCAAGATAATTGAAGTGATTTCTAACACCATTATCAATGGGGTGACTGCACTTACATTGACAATAACTAGCACTGAATTGTTTTGCATATCTTTTTCACCTTTCATTTCCCATTTTACATTATTAACACACCCCTGACTACACATAGGCAGTTCTGAGTAGCTGTGAGCATTAAAATTAGGAGCCACCAAATGTATCATCTTTGCTAGTGAGCTAAAAAAAGAAAAAGATGATAAAACAAAGAACTGTATTGATAAGTATACGAATAAATGTAAATATTTCAAGTGGAAAGGATTGTTTTAATAAACTCAGGTGAACTTTTTATGTTTGCTTTTGGGTTGTAACAGTTCATTTCAAACAAATTTCAGTGTGGGGCACAATACCTGTGCTTAAATACCACTGTTGATTTTTATACTGTATTTTGTTAAAGGTTAACATGTTCTTGAGCACAACCTAGTCTTTGAAAGCATATTCAACTTTTGTAAGCAGACTAACATAATAAAAAGTGCCTTTTCAATGGCAATACTCAAGTGATCTAGGCACGGAAGGGAAAGAATATTACAGGCAAGTCTTCAGTGAGGTTTCAATTCACCCTCATGGCAGCAGCGCTCTAGGTTAAAAGAGGAATGGTACTTTGATTTTTTTTTTTTACTGTTTGAACATTGCTTTATGTTTACAAAACAACACTTTCCAGTTATATTCGATTCTATTGTTGTTGTTTTTTTCCAGCTTCTGAAAGATGTTCTGAAAAAAATGCATTTGAAACGGAAACAAATTTTTTGATAACGCACCTAAGGGTAAAAAATGAATGAATAAATAAATAAATAAATAAATTCAAAACAACACATCTGGGATTAGCCCACAAGACATTTATTAATAAAATTATTTTATTCAAAGCAAACCACAGAAGACATTTCAACAGGGATCTCTACTTTGCATCTTTGGAAAATGATAACGTCCCATAGGCAATACGGTAACAGAACAATGCTGTTACTGTGGGTGTGCTTTGTGGGTTGATATGCTTGTTTGCACCAGCGTAAAGGAATCTCTCAGAAAACTAGTTGTACTGCTTGCTTCATAGACAATAGTTGTTGAAGCAAGGTGTATACTACCATTTTTAATAAACAGAAATTCCTTATCAAATCTTTGTTGTTTTAAAACTGGTAACATGTATGTATTTATTTAATACAAGGTCATCTTTATCACAGCAATATGGTTTGAATGATCTCAATAGTGTTTATCCTAAAGCAAAAATTCTTTCCTGTTGTGCACTTCCATGCATTTTTATTTTAAACATGCATAATGGTACTGTACTTTAATCTCTTTTTTTGCAAGGCATGCTTTCAGTTGGTTTTGCACTTGCTAAGTCAATTAATCTAGAGAGTGCAATTGTCGCAACTCTATGGCTTCTTTCTTGTCATAAAAGTAACCTTCCCTTATTGACTAGCTTGCATTCAGCCTGTAACATGCTTTGAACCAGAATACACTGCTGAAATGACCCAGGAAGTGTAACTGGGAGCCGAGTATAATGTATAGAAACTGGGAAGTTTCTTTAACCTAACATATAACCAGATATTATGCTTTAAACAGAAAATACATGTTTGCTGTAATATGCATTTATGTTAAAAATATACATTACACTAATATTTATGGAATTATTTTGTTAGCAACAATTACTTCAATACAAGCTCTCTAAAATGTAGAATCCTGTTTTTGTTTTTTTTTGGATTTTTTACAAATCTAAAGCCAAGGTATTCATTGAATGTAATCATGTTAAAAAGTTGGTCAATAATTCACCCCTGGAGGGTGAATCCCAGTTGGGTTAATGTGAAGTTGAAGAGCAGCTGCATTCAGATCTCACACCGATTAAATCATAAAAACACACACAAACATGTTTTGTTTTCATCCTTCTCTGTTTTGCTTAGTAGAATAAAGAGCCTATTTATGAACTGAAAAACAAAGGTCACCCTCAAGACTACAAAAGGATATAAAGACATTATTGTAACATTTTGAAATAAAATTAGATGATATATGATTAGTTTATTATTGGGTTCATTTATTATGATTGTACAAAATAAGTGTTTTTTAATAAACAAGATAGATGTTAATAAATAACATTGACTGATTCATTCTAGTTTACAAGACCAGATGTAGCTTTTGCCACACGCTTTGCTATGTTTAAATGTAATTTTAGATAGATTCTACCTGCACATTAGTTGTTTCATACTTTTGGAAAAGTTTGGAAAATCAACAGTTTTTTAATTCAACAAAAAAGTAGAGCAATCTTACTTTGGATACATATTTTAGTAAATATGACTCAAATAACGTGCTTTATCTGAAGATACAGTTCAGCTTAAATACAATACAATATAAAAAAATAAATAAAACCGCTTTTAATACTGAAAGCTGACATCCCACCAAACCCTCGATAAACCCGCCAATCCCTTTTAAAAATGTGAGGACTGCTTCCCATGGAGCTTGAATCTGATAGTAATCTCAGTAAGCAGTGCTTTGTAATAAGTAATGTTTGTGAGCCCCACGAGAGGATTACACTAATTGTGAGAGATACAGAAAGACAACACATAAGAATAGGCGCGGGACCAGCCAGCATGCAATTAAACCTTTTCATGACTCATAATGCAAAAAGGTTATGCTGTGTGCCAATTTCGGTATTGTGCCAGATGGAAGCCCTCCTCAGGACAAATGAAGATCATGTTGTGAAGTCAATGCAACATCACTCTCAGGTGACAGCTACATTGCTCCCTATAGCCCTTGTTGTCTGGACCTGTTGTCTTTTGCCTGTTCCTGTTTGTTTTTATTATTCCACAGCTTAAACATTTTCCTCATCTTAAATATAAAGTGGTCCTGTTGTATTTTGTACTGGGGGTGATAGAAGGGGGCCTACAAGGCAAGAAGAATGGCCGTGTTAAAGTATGATATTGCTTTTTGCCAGGGTTCACCCACAGAGAGGTGAGGCCTGATGGTAACAGTAACTGGGATGTTTAACCATGGATTCCTAACATAACATTTCAGATCAGTATCCTGCATGCTGACAGGTAAATAGACATTTCCAGAGCAGACTGCCACAGTTACCTATATAACAGCCTAATGATTACTTAACCTGGATATATGATTTGTCTATTATAAATGGTTACCCCCTTAGTAGACCAATCAGAACTCCTCATTCGCTGATTCACTTTGACTTGCTAACCACTTCTACCCCAAACATATTTGTCTGAATGCCCACTGTATCCACCATATGAACACATTCGTTGGTACCTATCTTCATGAAAATACTGCAACAGACTCATTTTTCACTTTATGGGGAGAAAAATGGAAACAAGTAGTTTTATACTGACAACAGCATTCAGCCCAACAGCACTCCAGGTTTACCATCAAGTGAGTAATAACTCGATATTAACCTGTGCCTTAAAATCATTAGCACAGTATAGCTTGTGACCCAACCAATCATTACTGTAGTGTTGAATCCTCATATCAACCACGGCCTTGTGCATTAGCTGTGTACTCAAGTACCTTCCTAATAAGCCAAGTAAAGTGATATTCTGCTACAAAAATATGTAGTTATTCAATAGACAGAATGTTTGCAACTTCTATTAAACTGTATTCCAAAAGAATGCAAGGGACATTTAGAAGCTTTTTTAAAATTTATATAACACCTTTTATACTAATTATATTTTATGTAGCAGCATGACTCATCCTGATTGTTGAAAGGCCCCAATCTAAACCATTATTTATCTATGTATCATTAAGATTACCGGGTGTTAGTATTTCTTGGTAATTATTGTAATACTGATCATACTAATCATAATTCATTGTGGTCATAACATGATGGTTATTAATGATCAATGGAAACACCCTAATGTATAATTGAAACTAAAAACATGACATAATGATTAAATATAGGGCTTGAATTTTTCAGGTTTTATTTTTTGGCAAAATTGGTTTATTTTCGGTTAAATAAACATCACTCAAAGCACATCAACTTTCAGTTTCACGAATACACTGAATGTACGTTTCACTAATACATATACAAACCTTAACGTACTGTGTTGAAGTGAGAATGTCCACATAAGGATTCTGGCAATGTAGAACTCTAGATTCATATTGAATCCGAGGATTGTGAGAAGTAACAGATTTCATTTTACACCCATTACCACATACGGTTAATCTTTTTTCTGCCCACTCCATCTTATGACTACTGCATACTGTAGTAATTAATCTCAGCATGAAATAAATTATTGATATGTTTTTCTAAGATTAAACATTCATCATGGAACTCTGATTAAGGTTTTATATATATATATATATATATATATATATATATATATATATATATATATATATATATATATATATAATAATAATTAGGCAGTTGTTGTACACAAGAAAAACTTTAATATGCATTAGCAGAAACATAACTATGCAGCAGTTTTGAACTTGCAATAACATTTTTGATTCATCACTGAATAAAACCATAACGCAATATTGCTGGTTTGTTTGGGTCCGTGGTCATAAAGCCCATTCCTAAGCAAATGACACACTGACTTAAATTACGTGTTTTAAATAGAACACACAATTGTTGATTGGTCAGTTGCAATGTCTTTCCACACTGCTCGCCTAGACTTCTGAACAGGTACTTATGTATATATATATATATATATATATATATATATATATATATATATATATATATAGAGAGAGAGAGAGAGAGAGAGAGAGAGAGAGAGAGAGAGAGAGAGTGAGAGAGTGGTGCATGATTGACATTATGATTGATGTTATTTACAATATGTTACCAAAATCTACATTTAATCAAGTTAAGAAAACAAAAACCAAATCTTCTAAACAGGTCTTCAGGGGTGATTTTTTTGTTCGGTTATTGGTTAAAAACAAAATCTAACGAAATCTAATTCTATATGTTAAATTTAAAGTGGAGTTCCGGGGCGGGTGCTGGTTCTGCTCTCCTATTTTCTCCTGCCTTTCAAAGCTTTCTGCCTATTTAAGCCACATCACAATCTATGTTCCTTCTCTTCTGTTTTGCTTTTTGCCTGGAGAGAGAGACAAAAAGAAAGAATATTAAAATAATTATTGTGAACGAAACCTTGCCTGTCTGACCTCCCTGAATTCCAATTTCGAATACTGAACCTGTTTGACTACCCGATCCGGCTTCAACCTTTTTTTTTTTTTTTGTATGACTTACAATTTGGTTTTGACCCCATTCCAGCACAACTACACGATTTGAATAACGAACCAAGACCAGAGCTGACATCGAAAATGGAGGTGCCTAGCTCATCTTCTTCTGAACCCGAAGATTCACTGAACATTTCGTTACCTCCTGATCCATCTTGCTCCTTTGTTGCAATCCCCGACCCAGAGCCTGCCCAGCTGTGTCGCTCAAAAAGGAAACGCCTTCTGAACTCTAATCCCAAGGAACTTTTCTTCAAATACTGGCCAATAACCAAACTGCTTAAAGCTCTTTTCGACAAGGGAATCAATATTCCAGGTACTTATAGTAGAGCTGATCTTTTTCATTTGCTTTGTGGGTCTCTTTCAGCTTGTTTTTTCCACCTCACTCTGCCCAGACTCACTCTACAGC
Organism: Polyodon spathula; assembly: GCF_017654505.1. Taxonomy (NCBI): domain Eukaryota; kingdom Metazoa; phylum Chordata; class Actinopteri; order Acipenseriformes; family Polyodontidae; genus Polyodon; species Polyodon spathula. Next base: position 9,620,859 of record NC_054553.1, read on the forward strand.
GCAAGCCACAGCCCAAGCTGCCAGCTCTTCTCACGTCATCACTCTAACTGAAAGCCTCAGAGTCGGATCATCAGACATATGCAGCCGAAGGAGACATGTCTGAAATGCAGTCAAAAATCTTCCAGGATGTCAAACAGTTTATGCAACCTTTTGCAGATGCTTTGTCAGCCACTAACACCCGTCTGGTTGACATAGATGGCCGTTTTGTTTCAGCAGGAACATCAGCTGCTGCTGCAGCTTTCTCTGTGTCTGCCCCTCCATCCTCCTCAAGCATTTCAGTCTCCGCCACTCCTGCCACGTAATTTCAGCCACCTCCTGCTTCAACTACAACCATAATCATACCACAATTCAGCCATACATCAGCTTCTTCTCAGTCTGTAGCAGCTACTCACCGCCATGTTCTTTCCCCTCAATTACGCCGTCAAATAATTGAACGTAAGGATGTTAATCTCATTGCCATTCTTATTGCATCATCAGAATTCATTGATCATAGAGTTTTTGAGTATGGGGGATCTATCAGTCACATAAAAATCCAGTGATCCCCACCTTCTCAGAAATCTTTCTGTTGGAGAGTTTGTTCTCTCCTTCTCTATCTTCAGGGACATCCTCTGCTCTGCCTATCCTTATCGCCATGCTGAACTGGATCAATATTTTATTTATTTTTCATCGACAATCAATAAACTGTACATGTCATCAATAATGGCAGGTCCTCCTCCCCCTTATCATGCAACATCTCCGCCATCTCATATGGATTTCAGTTTCCTACAAATTTATAATACAAGCTCATTATCTTGCAGGTATAATGCTTTATCTTGTTTACAGATCACCAAGTTTTGAAGTGTGGTTCCTTCAGCAGCTCCAGTCCCTCTTCAGATTCCCCAGTTCCATCATCTCGTATTCAATTAAACACATCATTCTCCAACCTACTCTCATCTGCAAGAAAATACATGTCATCAGCACTTTCTCCAACTACCAAGACCTCCTACGCTACAGGTTGGTCGCATTCTCTACATTCTGCACCCAGAATCAAATATGCCCTACCCCATGCAATGAAAATTGGATTGTAGCATTCATCGTCCATGCTTAAGAGATTATTCATCTTTAACCAGCATCGATAAAATCCTATATCTCAGGTATTCAATTTCATTATCGCAGCTTGTCCATCCCCTCACCGCCAATTCTCTCTATCCCAGCAGTACACCTCACACTCAGAGGAATTTCCAAGAGCCTTCCCTGATCATCTATCTAGACTACCCATATCTACAGACATTCTTTCTCAATTAATTTCAATTTTGCGCTCAGGGTGTATCAACCCATTTGACAACCTAATGATGGAAGCTATGTGTCTGTCAGCTTTCTTCGAATTTCGAATGTGTAGAATTCACTATACCATCATTATCCAGTTTCCCAGCCATAGGTAATCGTACTTGTGATCTTTCAATAATTTCTGATAATCATTTCATTCTGTTCCTTCGCTCATCCTAGACTGACCAGCTTCGTCAAGGACAACTTATTCAATTATCCAAGATAATCTCCCATCTCTGCCTTTAGGCTTTCTTGTCAAGGTTCCTATTTGACAAAAAACCATTAGTCCCCTTTTTATTGATTGTTCCCATAATGTCTTTACAAGACACTAGTTCACAACTCACCTTTCTTCTCTTATCTCCAAAGCAGGTCTCTCTCCCCAGTTCTATACCCCGCACTCATTCAGGATCAGTGCAACCTCATCAGCAGCAAAACCAATGTTGGTCATCAACTTATAAAAACTACATGAAAGCTGCAGTCCACTCCTACATTCGTTCTCTTCCTACAGACATCTCAACAGCTCACCAATCAATTGCTAGTATACCCGGAGTGGGGGCATCATTCCAACTAGGACCACCAGAGGTTTCCTCCTAACAAAAGGGTGTTTTTTCCTCTCCACCGAGCGGATTGTCACACATGCTCCTCTTACTTACCATGTTTATCCTTATCTATTTATTGTGTTGTGTATTGGCACATGGTCTTTTGTTTGTTTTCACAGGTGCAGTCCCTGCAGGGAGCCAGTGGTCCATCCTTTATGGGGGTTAGTGAGTCTCACTTCCGTGGCCACAGCTACTAATGCCTTTGTTAAAAAGGTGGGTCCTTACCACAATGAGTCAGAGGGAACCACCGACCACACTGTTCTTTCGCAGCTCATGCACTATTTATTGTCTCAGCCAGAGACTCTGTCGTTTCTCTCAAACTTTACCAGTAGGAGCGGTGGTCTACAATTCTTAAATACTAAAACCAATACTAACAAAACTCTTTCAGATACCACTGTGGGCGCACTCCAGTGGCTGGCCTTGGAGGACTCAAGGGCAGCTCCTAGCAACAGGGATTCTCTTTCCTTCCTTCTTTCCAGGTTATGAACCTTTCCGTCCTCTGGGGAATGGCCAGGTCCTACGAGGCTGTATCTCCAGGGATTCTCCACAGAGCAGAGGCATTTCTATGTTTTTCAGGGGGACCTGGGGGCTCATGGAGCTGACCTCTGCAGTACAATATTCTTGCAGTATAAAGTCTGGACACTGTTCTTAGCCCTGGCCCACAGGCCACTAACCGTTTAAAACAAGCAATCCTGGCCCACAGGCCATCATCACTCATATTCTTCACTAACTCATATTCTTTACGCAGCCCTAGCTCCTGTCCGTGAAATCATCTTAAATAAATAAATATTTGGTAACTTGACTAATGACAAAATAATGTTTAAGAGGCTGTGTTCCCACTTTCTGTGATATTAATTGATCATTGTAAATCAACCAGATATTGGTATTTTTTGAACAAACATAAACTACCCTCAATCTATCCATAAATAATTAATCACAAAAAGGGATAAAAACTAAATGAATGAGTCAAGAAGATAGAATATGTTTTAGTTGAATCAATTGTTCTATCTAAACTCAAAAGCTGAGCTATTAAATCAGCTGGAATGTATAACAGTTAGTAAGTGGTGAGATATTCATTGACAATAGCATCCTAAAATAAATGTGGATGCCAAAATATGATCTTTTTATGATATAATAACCAGTGTTATACAAGATCATAGAATAGAGATTTGGACTGTACTGTATCACCTAGAAAATAAAAAGTCACAATATGGCAGCCGTGATATTTGCTATTTGAATCTCAAATAATTTCTGAAGTATGTAGTACGAAGGACTGATGATACATTCATATATAAGAATTTTGTGCATATAGGGTGTTTAATTCTCAAAAATAATGGAAATGCATCTATTTGGTTAGTCAATACCAAATGCTCCCAGGGCAGCTATACAGTTCTAAGAGTATATAACTGTGACGTACAATACAGTTTAAATTGTTGGGAAAGTAACTTTTAGAAATTAATCTGTTACAGTAACAAGTTACTTCACAAAAATGAACTTTTTACAGTTACTTCTTAGGTACAGTTTACATTTTACAGATATATACTGTATACACTGTCAAACTGATATAGCGTATCACATATGGACCAGAAAAAAGGTACTTTTTTATAAGCATGGCATGGAACACAAAACTGTATTTGACAAATTTAGAAAATGTGGAAGTTAAAAATAACAAAATAGCATCTAATCTATTCTTTTTGAATAACATATATAGTACAGTATCAAGAAAAAAAAGTACTATATTAAATAAATCTTTTTTAAAGTTATCCAGTTTCTGCACAAAAATCTGACTGCCGTCCTTTTGAAATTTTGCCAATATAGAGCATTTCTTTCAGAGATTGGAGAACAAAATCTCTTAGCACTAGTCATGATGACAGAACAGGAACCCAATACAATGGTAGATCTTAATTGTATTATTATACACAGTGAACAATACCTTTCCTGTAAACCTCAGTGTTTTACAGTCTTATAACACACAGTGGTGGTGCGAGACCTGTGTATAATACGATAGCCCATGTATAATAAGGTTGATGCTAAAACTGCTAATCTCTACAAACTTTTACCAGCAGTACATGAAAACAACAGAACACTGTCAATACCAAAACAAACAACAATGTCCTGCCAATTTCAATTTGTATCTGCACAAAACAGGAACAAATTTGTGGAAGTGTAGAATAAAATAACTCTTACTGTAGAAAAACAATGTGACATAAATGTAGCAAGAAATTACCTCTGTGCCCTCTGTGGGATGTTAAGCAGTTTAGGCTAACGGCCCACAGAAAGCAGATGCCTTTGAGTGACAAGGAAATCACCATCCTCCAAAAAAGCAAAGCATTTTCTTCTTTGATTCTTAGTAATAATGCATTTTTATCAAATAAAAAACACTGACGTTTAAAATGAATGGTAAAAAATAAACCTATCCAATCTTTTTAAATTTTGTTTTCCAAATGTTATTCGCAACACAAAATAAACACTGTAGATCTACAATTTATGTCTGTTATGTCACATTGTATTATAACAAATAATACACACCAAAACTGTACATATGAGGCTGTAATTTTATCTCAGCTTTCTGGTGACATTGATAAATCACTGGAGGTAGCACAGAAACCCTCACTAGAATAATACCTGTATAATGCATAATTGGGAGTTTATTATTATTATTATTATTATTATTATTATTATTATTATTATTATTATTATTATTATTATTATTATTATTGATATTCGTGGAACCTTTTCTCAGTTGTGGGGCAATAATAATATACAATACAGTTTACTGTACAATAAAACACATTTCAATGAGGAAAAAATATATAAAATAATTATAAAATAACTATATCATGCATCTAAATTGAATGACCTACATGGATAGAATCAGTGTTCTATAAAATACAGTATCTAGTATTACTTATATTAACTATAATTTGCATTATATATTCTGTCATGCACTCTTTTGTGAACACAATAACTGCCTTGATTCTGGACCAGTTACCACCAAACATATTTTATTATTCAGTCCCGTGTATACATTTCAGGTTGCAATTGACTATAATTTTTCACTTACTGTGCGCTTATTATGCAGTTATTAGGACCCTCTGCATGTGCCTGAACTGGTTTTCATATGAGGTAATGCTGCTGATAGTGGAATGCATGATTCTAGTTGTTAATTTGAAAGGTTGCTTTGGTATATAGGAGGCACATTTAAGGGCTTTCCCACAAATATACTAAGTGGTATTCCGTGCAACAGCTGCAGTGATCATCTGTAACTGAACTAGACCTGAACATTGCAGATATGTGTACAAACTAATTCTGACACATGCAATTATCTCTTAAACCTTTTTTGCACTCAATTAACTTCTCTGCTTACAGCTTTTTTTTTTTTTTTTTTTTAATAAATAATATTTTCAAAATGCCAAAATAAATATCCTTTGTGTATTTATTCTATATTCATGTTTGCCTGGCTTTTTTGCAGCCACAAATGTGTATGATGATTAAACATGTGTAATATTTGCAGTGTTGTCAACACTCCTATTTTTAAGTGTTTGTATAGTCCTTGTCTGTTTGGTGTGTACTAATGGCCTGTGATGTTTTCTGGTCACAGACAGTTGTCAAAAAAAGTGTACTTTGTATGATCAGTTTTAAGAATAACATTTTTTCACTGAAAAAAAAAAAAAAAGTTGTTTTCTGTTGTTTTCTATTGTAATGAAAACTGTTGTAATTCTTCCCAAAACCAAGGCCCATGCATGCTTTAGGATTTTTCAAGTGACTACAATCACGCAAAGATCAGAGAAAAACATAAAAGGTTACATGGCACAATTTGGAAGAACAGGACTATAATATATAATTGGGTAAAAAGTGATTTCAATCATAGGAGATTTGGGAAAACCCCTGACTTGGGTTGTATTAGTCCATTTCCAGGCGGTAAGCTGTTCCTCCGTTGTGTTTGCTACATTGTATGTTTTCTTTGTATTGATAACCATGTATAATGAGGCTAATATAAAAAAAAAATCACACTTTGCTTTCAACACGTAAGGTTGTTTGGATTTGCTGCAAAGGAGTAAGAGAGACAGAGATATTGGGGTTGCAAATTTATTTATTCATTTAAAACAAAAAAAACAGTGCAGTTGCAACACCATGTGCCACCACAGAGCTACCAGTAATGGACCTTGATTAGCACTAACTAATGTTATTTTTAGTAAGGCAGTCCAAGATTATTGCTCAGGGACTGTGAAGCCAGCCATGTACACAACAAAAGCTGGCCTACAGTAGTTCAGCCATGTGCTATTCCCCCTACACAGGGAGGTCACGCACTAGAAACCTATCCTCTCTGACTCAACTAAACTTAAGTTTCAGTTTCTTCTTCACAATTCACAATTCAAAATTCGCAATTCTCAATGGGCTTCTCACCTCAACTGTCCCAATCTACTCAAGATGGATTAAAACAAAAGAGCTGGCTTTCAACAGCTGCTTTATACATGTGCTCAGATCCTAAGTGGTTATCAGTCAATAAGGTAGGTTCTGATCACATTTTGCACATCTTTTCAAGGCATGACTGTCTTAATCCCATCCCTGTCATGTTTAAGAAAATAAAAAAATAAATAAAATTTGTATTTTTTTTATTTTATTTTATTTTATTTTTTTACAAAAGCCAAACAAAGACCATACAGTATCAAGAAAACAATACATTGTTTTGCCTTTGTGCTTTAAACTAGTTGTGGCTGTCACAAAACGACTGGTATTTCCATAATAAAGCTGTTGTCTTTACTGAGATAAGATGTCAACAGCTGACAATTGAAAGAAGAAAACAAGACAATACTAAAAACTGAAAAAACTTAAAAAGACAGCACGGTGAATTAGAAACTCTCACAAGTAGTGACAATTTTAGAGAAATGCAGAAAAAGAAACACAAAATCTATTCAAAAGAAAGCTTTGTAGATATGGCCCAAAGAGACCAAAAGATGTCTTTGAAGAAAGGAAAACTGAATCAGGATTCAGAAGATGAACACATATGTGCTAGTGAGTTGAAAAAATGCAAATGTGTTTCTGTAAAGACTGGACCTTCGAGATGGCTTGATTTCAGCTCTTAGTGAAACCAGCCCTGCTTTCTCCTGCCAAGAGACACGCACAGTCTTTGCTCATAGAAACCCCGGCACACACACAGAATTGAAAGAGCAGAGGTAAAATAAATAACTGTGGAGCCTCAAGGGAGAAACACAGCTTTGATTTACTTGCTTACCACTGAGTGACGGCTGCATTCACAACATGCATTTTTACAATACGATGTTGTTTATTTTTACATTTAAAAATCCATTTAAGCAGGTTTCCCAGGTTTGAAACATATGTTTTTATTTGCGTATGCTGTTTACAGTTTGGCGGAGAAGAAATGTATCATGGTTTCAGGACACACAGCACATGCTTTTTAGGAAAGTGCAAAAGCTTGTCATTAGCACAGTTTTCTTTTTTTAGAAAGCACCAGTACATCCAATCAAGTTATTTTATCCATAACTATAAAAAACTTCATAAATAAAATAAGCTTATAATAAAATGTAGAAAAAAAAAAAAAAAAAAAAAAAAAAAAAAAAACTATTGTACAAGCCAATTAAGTTATCAACCAAATTTAAAAAAAAAAAAAGTTTTAAGTTGTTTCTTATTAAAATTGTATTTGGTGTTTCTTCCATTCAGGAAAAAAAAAAAAACAATAACAATTTAAATAAAATGCTTTGAGAATCAGTTTGCAAATACCTGTGAGAAAGTCTGAATATGCTTTAAAATGATATGGATTCAGTCTATTTTAGTCATAATTCATGGTGTATGGCAATGTGTAGTGAGTGAGGAGGAGGTTTAGGAGGTAAGATGGTTCGCACTCTGGCTGACGGAGCCACCCATGTGAGCAGCTTGAGGACATTAAACATAAATCCTATGCTAACCTATTTAATAAACTCAGAAAACTGTTTTGCTGTTTTTAGGGTTTTTCCTCACACATACTGTAGGAAAGATATGATAATGTATCATATTTTCATAATGGCAATTTAAAACCACCCTGGGAGCCAGGCTTTTGAAGTCATATTGAGACATGATTGCTAGATTGTACCACCTGAGGTTGTTGATTTTTCTGCGAAAATAATGCAGTTTGTCATTTACTGCTTAGAGCAATTTACTACCATTTTGTTCTGTCTAGTGAGTGTTCACATTTCATATCTTAATTAAAACACTGTTCTGCAGATTATGCCCCAAATTTGGCCTTAAGCAGTACACTTCAGTGATTCTTGCAAAAATTGAATAAAAATACAAGTTACCTGCAAGTGGCCACTTTTTAATAATGTAATGCTTTTTTACTTTCATGTCTTCCAAGACAAATGATTTCTGACATGCAAGTTTATACTGTACACTGAGAAACATTAGAAAACACACCTACATAACAATGTACATAAGAATTTGAAGAGAGTAGTAGATCAACATAATTACTTTACTAAAAATAGTGTTAATAATTTTTCCATTGCAAAAGTAACCAGTTCAACCATGAATACTTTTTATTTTATAGGTTTACAAGTATGGAATTCGCTTCCAAATCACATTACGAATTTGGACAGTCTTAATGTTTTTAAGAAGGCTGTAAAGATTTTTTCTAGCAAACAGGAGACTTCAGATTGAGTAACATTATCTTTCTGAATGCCTATGATGAACCATTTTTACAATGGTACATTTTTGTTATATGTTATAATAATGCTAATCATAATGCTATGCTGGACTCCAATGGAAATAAGTCAATATGGTTAACGTTTTGGGTTATCCTGGGTAGCAGGTCAACATACTATTAATTTATTTTATGTATGAACTGCTTTTTTTCTGTAAGATTAATCCTTTTTAATTAATTTTTATTGATATTGTATGTGGACTTAAACCAAATAAATCAATTTCAATTCAATACAAAGACTGAAATTCATAAAGTTTGTAGCTTGGAGGCATTCTTAGATTGAACATGAGTTCTAAAGGTTTAGTGTAGTATAGTGATATGCACAATGTTGTGCTTGCATAACCTTCAGGAGATAGTTCTTTGCTTCTTATTATTCTCTGCTAAGGATGCTTATTCTTGGCAGCGTATATAATGGAGGTGGATGTACCTACATACATATGAATGTATGACTATTTACTGAACCATGTCCAATTATCATGAAACGTGATAAAGATTATTGGATGCATCACAATATCAGGGTATTTTTAGTCTGTCTATATGCCTGCTTTATTGTATATATATTATGTTTAAAATATATCTAGAGAATTGATTATCAGATATAGGTCATAGTGATGAATTTTGTTCAGTTACTGACAGCTCGCATTTTGACTGTACAGCCTTGGCAGGGAATGAAACATGCTTATTTAATATTTTGAATGTTTTCATTAAAATTGAATTAATCTTGAGTTTTCTAGCAGTAGGGGAAATACTGTATAAAATCGACTAATCTGACTGTGAGGCGAGAGTGTATTAAATGGAATGTCCAGACAGTAATTTATGTGTACAGAAATAAAATAATTTATTTTTATTCTCTATACACAACAAAAGGATTAAATAACAAAAGAAAACAAAATGGTGTGAGGGAAGGAGTGCAGGGGTGAGATCCAAAACAAACTGTGATGACTCGTCTTTAATTGTCTTCGTGGCGACCCATACATAAACAAAAAAAAGACAAAAGAAATGTTAGTGTTTTAAAAATCCCGCTGCACCAAATCAGTCTCTCCCTCCACCCGTTACTCCTCCTATTTTACTTTCGGACCAACCCCGAACACAGTAGTACGTTCCCTTTAGTATGTAATGTCCCGCCTCTGTAGTCAGTGGAACACCAATCCCCAACCGACACGTGTCCTTATCCTTCACTTGACTCCAGTGGCTGGAATTTACATACTCGTACTTCCGCCCCTCACCAAGGTGCCGCCCCTCAAAAGATGACTTTTGCCATGGTCACGAGATCTTGGTAAGGGAAGTCCCGAGTTGGTTTGATGCCATCTACTGTCGGGAGGCTGAATCACAGACCGAAAACCCTTTGACTCATCACACTGACCTTTTACAATAAACTGCAGTTTGACACTCAATCGTAAAATATGTAGAAATACAAAAATAAACTGGTATTGTTCTTTTACAAATGTTTTTGTTATAAAAACACTGAAAAGACTTGTTGAAAGTATTATCAAATACTTGTATTCATTTTTTGAGGTAGTATTTCTACCTCTATCTATTAAATAATAGACTTATAATTGAAATTTCAGGTGTCAAAGTGTTAGGTATTATGGTACCTAGTTTTTTTCTAAAGCAAAGTGTGACTCATCTGGCATCGATGGCTTTCATTGCTTTAGTAGTTTTGAAATGTGCTTGGTTCACACAAATGGGAACATTGCATACCGCTTCACCATAGTGCTATGACACCACCCTGAAGTTAGTAAAACTCTTGCAAGTACGTTGCCGTGAAAAAGTATTTGCCCCCTGTCTGATTTTCTGAATTTTGCACATTTTTCACATTGAATTCGGTCATTTCTTTTTGTGGGTTGGAGTGGTATATAGAGGGAGTCTGAGATAAAAAATGACACCAAAGTTTGTTGCTTCTTTCATTCATTTGGTGTGCAAGGCAATCAAACATGCAATCTTCAGGTATAAAAAAGTTATTGCCCCCCCTAGTTAACTCAACCCAATTAAAGGGATAATTAGGGTCAGCTGTTTGAATACTTTAGTTAACAATCAGACCTGATTTCAGCCAGCCCTGCCCAATATAAATCTGATTAACTTTGGCCCTTACCATCAGAGTGAAGTTGAATTACTGAAGACCTCTGGAAAAAAAAGTTGTTGATGCCTTTTAGTCTGGAAAGGGTTACAAAGCCATTTCTAAGGCTCCGGGGCTCCACCAAACCACAGTAAGAGTCATATTGGCCAAATGGAAAAAGTTTGGGACAGTAGTGAATCTTTTCAATAGTGGCCGTCCTGCCAAAATCTCTCCAAGAACAAGGCATACAATTGTACATGAATTCACAAAGAACCCTAGAACAACATCCAGAGATCTGCATGCCTCTCTCACCTCGGCTAAAGTCAATGTTCAATACTCCACCATCAGAAAGACGCTGGGCAAAAATGGGATTAATGGCAGAGTAGCAAGACAGAAACCACGGCTCACTAAGAAGAACATGAATGCTTGTCTCAAGCTTGCCAAAAAGCATCTGATGATTCTCAAGAGTTCTGGAACAATATTCTATGGACAGACTTTTTGGCCAACATGGGCCCTGTTATGTCTGGCGAAAACCAAACACCGCATTTCACAGTAAGAACCTCATACCAACGGTCAAGCATGGTGGTGGTTGTGTCATGATTTGGGGATGCTTTGCTGCATCAAGGCCTGGATGACTTTTCATTGACGGAACCATGAATTCTGCTCTGTATCAATGAATTCTACAGGTTAATGTCAGGCCATCTGTTCATGAGTTGAAGCGCAGCTGGTTTATGCAGCAAGACAATGATTCAAAACAAACAAGCAAGCCTACATCAGAATGGTTGAAGAACAAGAAATTTCAAGTTTTGGAATGGCCTAGTCAAAGTCCAGACCTAAACCCCATTGAGATGTTGTGGCAGGACCTGAAACGAGCAGTTTATGTTCGAAAACCCACAAATGTTGTTGAGTTGAAGATGTTCTGCATGAAGGATTGGGCGAAAATTCCTCCATGGCGCTGTAAGAGACTGATCAATAACTACAGTGTTTGGTTGCAGTTATTGTTGCCAAAGGTGGCTTAACCAGTTATTGAGTCTAAGGGGGTGATTACTTTTTCATACGGGGGGGAGTGGGTGTTGCATAAATTTTTTTTAATAAATAAATGAAATAAGTATCAACATTTTGCGTTATTTATTCACCTTTTATCTAATATTAGATTTCAGTTGAAGATCTAATAACATTCAGTGTCAGAAATATGCAAAAATGCAGAAAATCAGACATAGGGCAAATACTTTTTCACGGCACTGTATATATTTAAAACTGAACCAAAGCAAAACACCACTTGCAAAAGCTCCTTGCTGTATGAGATCTAAAAGATGACTTTACTAGTGAATTTGCTTAGCAAGGTAAGAGTGAAATCCTGCTAAGCCACATTAGATTTGAGGATGTAATATTTTAAATTAAAGTTTTAGATGATTCACTTATGATTGCTTTATTAATGACCACTTCATTACAGCATATGGATGGCTGCTCGTTCAAGTGGAAATAATCATGTATTGTAATATATAAAAGGTTAATCTCCCTAATACAAGTCAGTTTCAGTCACAACGTGCAAGATTCATTACTTGTTTATTTAGCAGATGTCTTTATCCAAGGTGTCTTACAGAAAGTAGGGTGTGAGAACTATGCATCAGCCGCAGGGTCAGTTACAACAGCATCTCACCCGAAAGATGGAGCACAAGGCTGTTAAGTTACTTGCCAGTGACCTCACATCCTCCTCCAATGGCAAATCTGACAGAAGGCTGATAATAGGTGAATGGGTTTAAAGCCTAAAAATAAATACAAATGATTGATGTTTCATAAGGTCTTAAAAGAAAGGACAGAAATTGCACGCCCCTTCTTGTCATTTTTAAAAACATCTCACTCAGATATTCAGCTTTTTTTTGTGATTGAAAAGGGAAGTACAGTAGTTTCAGTGAATAGGAACAACACCAAAGAGAACACTTCGGCTTAGGGAACAACTTTGTTTTGAAATGGAATTTCCCCATTGTAAAGATACAGGAACTTCACTTAAAAGAACACCCTTTTTGGTGGCTCCTGAGTGGCGCTTCTGATAAAGTCACTCTGAGTGAAGTGCAGGATGCGCCCTATAGCCTGGAGGTCACCGGTTCGAGTCCATGCTATTCTACTGCTGACCGTAGACAGGACCTTCCAGTGGGCGGCACACAATTGGTCAAGCGCTGCCTGTGGGGGGTGGGGATTAGATCGGCCAGGGTGTCTTCAGCTCACCATGTACCAGTGACCCCTGTGGTCTGGCCGGGCACCTGCGGGCTTGCCTGTAAGCTGCCCAGAACTGCATTGTCCTCCGACGCTGTAGCTCTGAGGTGGCTGTATGGTGAGTCTGCAGTGTGAAAAAAGCGTGTGCTCATCTTTGCCACTCTCAAGTCAGCGCGGGGGTGGCAGGGGTGAACTGAGCCTAAAAATGATTGGATATGCCAAACTGGGAGAAAATAATAATAAAATAATTGGCGATTGCTAAATTGGCACCAATAGTGAATAGTTGCTAACCAAATAAAACCTGATACAGCAGTGTTTTGTAACCTGGGAACTCATCATTATCAAACTCAAATTCAAATGGTTTATTCACTATTTTCAAAACAGACTTTTTTAACGTATACTTAGGTTGGTGCTATGTTAATAACCATTGTACTAAAATGAATTCTCATATTCATTATCTATCTATCTATCTATCTATCTATCTATCTATCTATCTATCTATCTATCTATCTATCTATCTGTGTAACCTAGATCAACCAAAATATCTTTCTAGAAGAGACAGCACCATCCTAATGATCTGCAATTCTGAAAACAAGTTTCCTTTAGTGTTGCTGTCGACACATTGCTTTGCACTAGATGGTGTTTGTCTGATCTATCTTAAATTATATATGCAGCACAGGTAAGTAGAACAAAAGAGAAGCTCCTGAAGTCATAGTCAAAGAACCTTCACGCAGAAATAAAAAAAAAAAATAGAACCATGAACATCATAAAACAGTAAAGGAACAGTAAAAACAATAAGAAAATCAATAGTGTGGGTACTTACTCTTAAGAAAATGGAGATGGTATAGTTTCCCTTTAAAGCAGTTCTGATATCATGTGGCACAGATTAATTCAGCCCTAATCCAGGGGAAAGGAAGCATCATCAGTGGGTAGTAGATCTAAATTAAAAATGTAGGTGAGTTTATTAGAAATGTCATCAGTGTTTCTGCAAATAGACCTCAGAGAAACTCCTAATTAAAAACTGGTGGAGACTTTAATACATGTTTCAGTTACCTTGTTCCTGTCTTCAGGGTGGTCTGTTGTTACTTCCTATTGTATACATATTATTATTTTTAAACTAATTATTCGTTTTCTGTAACATAACAAGGATATGACCAAATACAACCTACTTCACTTTTGTATTGAGCCCAAAAGAAAGCATGGCTGCAGACTGCTGTCCCTCCTAGTTTGAGCACAGGGTCGGCAAAGATACATTTAAAAATGCCTCAGAGACAGAAATAAAATTGGATCTGCCACTTCTGAAAATTGGGTTGTTGATTGGAGAGTCTTCAGCTCAGGCTTTGTTTTTGTTAGGACATGACCTTACAGACTTGCCTTAATGAAGACAAATTACAGGTAACGCCTGCTAAAAATTCAATCATACACTTTCTAGCTAATTGCAATGTGTCATTTGTAAATTTAGTTAGTTGGTTTGTTATTTAGTTTGACCTTTACAGGATGTTGTTGGTATTTCATAATTTGAAAAATGGCCAATAAAATATGAAAAACCTGCCATAACATTGTCAAAGCGTTGTACAGCCAACATGGGCCACAATGGCACTGATTCAACATGACAAGTCCACAAGGATTTTAAATTGATATGTGTGGCCACAAACTATACTGTTCTTTGTAATATGTGTGCTTGGATAAGCAAGCACCTCCCAACTAAGCTCATGTCAGATATAAAGTTCTGACCCTGATGATGAAAATAGTTACAGGAAGATACAGCTTTTATATAATACGGAATATCTGCTAGAGGTTGCATTTGTTATCTGAGGGACAGCTTGTTTACACAAAAGTGTGAGCTACGTATCCTGTTTATTTCCCAATCCTTTACACAAAGCTTTCTGTTCAACAGCATGGGTGCTGGAAGTCAATATATTTTACTGCCAAATGGAAAGACTATTAGTCATGATTTGTTGAGTATCTCTGTGGAAATAATGTTCCTTATCATAAGTAGCTCATTGAAGTGCATATGGTAAATGTATTATAAACACTTATTGGTATGTATGCACTGCCAAACCCCTGTAAGTCATCTTCTTCACTTTCTTCCACAACAGCAGCCCAACATATTGTAGCTACAGCGACCCTGTATATACAGTGTATATACAGACATAATCGGTTAAGGCACTGGTGATCACGTAATCAAGGAACACACAGAAGGTGGCCTTGAAACCTTATGGCACTTTAGTTTTGTCTAACAAACAAGCTTTATACTTGCATTCTGTCTTAGATGAATGTCATATAGTATTGCTGTGGCTTTGTGAATAAATCAGTTTTGTAGCTGGGGGCTGGTTGCTAAGTAAGTAAATTCTCTGTCAACTCCTTATCAGAGTTGGCTTTGAATCACATTTATAAATTGTGTGTCTCAATAAATTAAACCTTGACAGGGGGGATTTTTTTTTTAAATACTTTTAAGGGGTTAATTAAACAAATGCTCTGGGTGCATGTAGGCCTGCTAACCCTGTACATTTGAGGGTAGATAACCCTAATCCTTAGTTGTTATGCTACTTGCCTGTCTTTAAATGTAGTTTACATCCCTTTAAAAACATACCCTCGATCTCTGTTGCTAGGAAACTGTGTCAGGTATGATCCCTAGTTTGGCTGTTTGTTATGTTATATAAATTAACTGAATTCAGTTTTGGTTCTAACAAGAAATATTGCTTTTAAGAATATACTACACCTACAGAATGTGTGTTAACTTATGTTTAGGGATACCTATAGGTTCTAAATGATTATTTAAACTCTGCTTACCTAATTATTTTCATTGGCAATGAATGGCCAACAATGGTAATTATTTCTGTATAATTGGTTTCATGTTTTATACGTTGATCCTTTCAATACAGCAGTATCTGCATGCTTTATGATTTTAATAACAAAACAAACAAACATACCACAACAAATACCCCTGTGGCAAATAACATGTCTTGACATTGGTTAAAATAAAAACAAATACAACTTAAATCTAGAAATATTACCTGCTTAGGGGCAAGCTGTCAGGACAACTGCAGTGTGGCACTGATTAGGCATTTCATTGTGTTTACTGCAAGGAATAAATGCATATAAAATAGCAGATATTATTAGATATTCTTTCACGCAGTAAATAACAACAGAAGCGTTTAGTATATCAGTGGCTACTGGAAATATACTATGTGTAGCACATACGTTTACTAAATGGACTATCTCACACATTAATCTGTTTAATTGGTTGTTAATGTCATCCCATAATCATGCTTGTTGTGCTCTTCCGTTCTTTACATAGCTCTCAAATGTGGTGTTTTGAAAGAAACACATGCTACAGTAAACATACTTGATACTCGATTAAAGAAATCTTGGTTTGCAAGTCATGCTTTCAGTTAATGTTGCATTTGCTTCATTAATTCACATGGAGGGCATATAAACTGAGAAGTTTCTTTAACTTAAAACAGTAGCAGATAACATGTTTAAAACAAAAATACATACTTGCTATCTCATGCATTACATTAAAACTGCATATTTTATAACAATGTAGCTAATGACAGTGCAAATCAGGGAAGATGCATGAGGCTGCTGTCCCGTCTGAGGTGGCTTTACCAATTGTATTTTTGACCAAAGTTACAGTATATGTTTTTCTAATAAAAATGTTTAACAAAGGTATTCCAATTATTTGGGGTGTGCTGATATTCATATTTTCCCGAGTAATTCCCTTTAAGAAGTATTTGTTGTCACAAATTAAATTAATCAAAACACATCTATTTATTAATGTGCTGATGTCAAAACAAGAAAAACTGCCTTTTCCACACTATTACAGATTATTATCAATCAGTGGCAAGTAATGTCTGCATTGAGTATTTTAAAAGCCTATTGGAAGCACATTTTTCTCTCATCCTGGGTGCTGGCAGTTTTACTGCTGTACTGATGTACCGAGACTGTAAACTTACAATGAAAATATGTTGCATTATTAGCAATTGCAACGGCTTCATAACTCAAGGCCTACTGTTGTGGAAACTGGGATATGTGTCTCTTTGTCAAGTATAAGCAGCGTTAACACCTTACCCAAGTCTATAATCCCACAATTCACTGCAGAGATGATCCGTTTCTAAGGAAACTTATGAAAGTAAAACAAAATAATTTCACAGCAAAAGGTTAAAAGAAAGGTCAAACAAATAACCACGTATAAAATATAAATGAACTTTAGTTAGTTTCATCATGACAGGTTCTATATGACATAAGGGAAACCAAGGGGCTGCATTGTTTTGTGTTGAGAAACTAACATTGTTAGGTATTAATTAATACCTAACAATTTCTTAAAGGCAATTACATCTATACTGGTTATACAAGTAAAGAATGTGAATTTTAGAAAATATTACATTACAAATCAGGGACTAATGCATTATTTCTAATAGTTCACCTCTCAAGAGTGTTTCTTTCATAAGATACGATTGGTAAATGATTTGCTGTCACTCTGGGTTTTTAATAAGATGTTCATTAAAAAGAAAGTCGGTTGGTGTCATGGCAGGAGGTGGCAGATATATTTGCATCTTATCTCAGCCACCTGCTCTGTATAACAGAAGGGCCACCTTTTTTACAACGAAGGACCTTTTTTTTTTGCTGGGCTGTACACACACCGTACCAAAATGTAGTTTTTTTTTTTTTTTTTTTTTTTATAATGTTATAAAGATTATTAGATTATTTAGATTTGATAGTAAGAGACCAGTAGAGTATGCATCGTCACGCTATATGTCATTGTGTATTGTATTGTATGTAAAGGATAAACAACAGTAAGGTAACTATATACCTGACCTGTAGTGGCAGCTGTAGTGTAGAGAGGTGAAGTATCTCTGCTGGTTTTTCCCATTTACCCATGGGAGTACAAATGTCAAAGCTGTGGTGCAAGAGGGCTGACTACCATGATTGGCAGCTCAGAAATCTATTGCTTGCATTACTCACCCTGTACTCCACTCAGTGCTGTTACTAGTTGCAGTTTTGGTATAGAGAAAATCTCAAATCTCTAGCGAACTTGCACTCCCTAGACTATAAATCACCCTGCACATCATGTGCCAGTGCTTTTACCAGATGAGCCACCTATAACAGGTTTTAATGTATTTAAAATACACGCTTGTTCTATCTCATTCCATTGTGGCTGAATGCAGATCTGGGCTAGCCAGTTGACAATGCAGTATGAGCATATGGACAATTGCCATGGGGGCACTTGTGTGCAGTTGCTCTTCTGTGGTAACCAAGATAATCAGTGAGTTAGAGAGATGTCGCTGTACCATTTTGAGCACTTGTTAACAGTTATGATTACAGTCCTCATGTCTCATACGGTAATTTTAACAGGTCATCCAAGACAGGAATCAACTTGTGTGGGATCCGATAACAATTACAGTATCCTTTTTTTCTTGTAAATTGTATATATGACAAAAAAAAAAAAAAACTTGCATGATTAAGAATGAAAGTATTGTAAGCAAGATCCAGGTTTAGTTACAATATATGCTGTAGCATGTTGAATATGTGTCAATTTACCTTACTATTTTGTCTAACCTCTCCTACAGTATCTTATGTGATAGTTCATTTTCCAGTGTTAGATAGGAATAGTTTCTTAGACAAGGAAATCATTTTTCAGATTGTGCAGCAATTTACCTTTAAGTGTGCAAAATACAGACCTTGAGAAAAAAAAACCTACAAAAAAAAACAAACAAAACACAAGTACTCTCACCCACACCATAATATGTGAGTTACAATGGGCAATATGACAATATGTCTTCAGATACATATTTAATAATAAGCCAGTGATAACAACAGGATTAAATATATGTTAATCTTTTAATGAAACACACAATTGACTCCTCTTGGAGTTTTAAAATTTTAAAACTGTGTCTGCACATATTTTACAAACAGTCTAGTCTAGCATTAAATAATTATAAATTACTACAATAATTAATGTCCTCACGTACACACACACTCTTCACTAATGTTCAGAATTTAAAGACATTATGGGGTTATTTTCAAAGGAGATCCGCTGGAAGATTGTATTATTTCGACCCATTTTTAAGTTTCGTGCTTTACCCATTTAATATAGCATACTCACAAGGATCTGGACAAGAAAAAGTCACATTTTTTCTACTTAGAATTTATATTTATGTGTGTGTGTGTGTGTGTGTGTGTGTGTGTGTGTGTGTGTGTGTGTGTGTGTGTGTGTGTGTGTGTGAACATCTAAAAGTTACATTTCATTAACACTAGAACCGCCTTTTACAATACATGTTTTTAATTTGAACATAACCTACAATACTTCAATATATATATATATATATATATATATATATATATATATATATATATATATATATATATATATATATATATATATATATATATATACACACACACAAGCCTGTTTTTATCTCTACTGGACCTGGCAGTCATCAATTCCTTCGTTTTGTAGAAGGTAGGAGAGATTTCATCTTGAAGCTAACCACAGCGCTTCAGCAGAAAAATTTTGATCAGAAAACTACAAAGCTGCAGGCTACAGCCGCTCAAGCTGGATTCTGTGCTGAAAATTATGTTACTTTCATTTTAGATTTAAATGTTTTTACAGTTTTGTATGTGCATATACAGTAGCTGTTTACACACTAGTTTCTTTTGAAATGTTTATTTTATTATAGTTTTTCATTTTTTGAAAGTAATAATTTATATGTGGTAAGTTAGAAAACAAACCCTTTTATGTTAAATTATTGTACAACTCAAACTTTTTATTTAAGCACATCACATCAAACATCTGCACAGCCAAAACGTTGTATTTAAATGAACAATAGTTTGTCTTTTATTTTAATATTGATGGTGTTTAAAATGTACTGGCAGTTGTATATATGAGTATAACGGCAGTGATTCTAGTGTTGAAGTAATCCATAAATGTACAGTGTGCATGTGGGTGTGTTTGTGTGTGTGTCTACGGCCCTTCTGCTGGAGATTACGTGATATTAAGTCAAAAAAACGGAATATTGACTGCTGAAACCTCGTGAGCCACAAGTACGATTCCTGTTCCAGTTTACCTGGGTTTTACAGCTATTTTTATCGTGAGAAAGCGATTTACCGTGCCCTTAAAGCTGAGCTGCCAAAAGGACGTCATTTTCTGTTTCACGATGCATTCGCATGACAATGTCACACAGTCATGACCGTAGTCGATTTTCATGTGCATGTAAACCAAGCCATGGGGTTGCCAATCCTGTATTCCGGCTTGGGATCATAACATAAAAATGAAAAAAAAATAAATAAATAAAAATTAAGCGTCCTGAAAAAAATTATAAATGATTTTTCATTTAAACATTTTGTGTACATCCAAAAAATACAAGTTTTTGTTCATTTTCATTTTTGTACACCTCCTTTCAAACCTATAACTCCCATAATTTGCTCCGATCATGTTTATTTGTTTTATGTTATCCTAATTAAACAAGCGATTGGTAAACCTGAATGTAAATAAGCATTTACGTTTTGACTACATTTTCTGCTGGTTTGGTACAATTGAACCAGAAGTATTATTTTGGCAGATAAAACCGCTTAAGGGCTCATTACTTATTAATTTAGAACCACAGAAAATTATGCATGAAAAGTGATCCACCAATGGACAAAACAGATGATCACATTAGAAAATAGGTAGATATTTTTTAACGGATTAACAGGTAGAAAAATTCCACCAAATATGAAACCCCTTTCGAAAATCGGGCCCTATGTCTCAATGTAACCCTATGGATGAAATTATCATCAATCTTATTTATATTTACATCTCTTGTAAGGTCTTGATGAACCTTAAGGACAGCAACACGATTCAGTCTTGTCTGCCCAATTGATGACCAAAGATACCAAAGATATAAAATGGAGTTATATCCAAAAACATGTCTTGATAAAGTATGAATCTCAACACATAAAAGTATTTTGTATAAAACGTCACTACTTGCTCAACATTAACATTTTACTTTTTAACAACTGTAGTGTTTCTGATTGTGAAGCATCCACATCATAGTTTGATTAAACTGTACTGGGGTGGACAAATAATGAAATGTATTTGCACTGTGAAGTTCCTTTTCATTTTAGCTGGTTTTTTAAGTTTGAATTCAGGGGAAGGTTTTTAATATGACAGATCATTAACTTCTGTATGCTCATTAACTTCTGTATGTATGTGTAGGATGTGTATCTCTGTCTTAAGAACACTGATATGGTATGTATCCATGTTCCATGTTGGACCCATCTCATGGTATTGTTCAGTGAGTCCCTTGAGACCGTGTTTGTACAGTAGTTTTGTCTTTTCATTTCAGAACTAGAACGCTTAAAAGAAAAAAAATAAATAACTCACATCCACAACTCAAAACTAGATGAGATTAAAACGAATTAAATAAACAAGCTTTCATATCAGCTTACTGCACCAAGGAATTAGCATAATTAGAGGTAGGCCAACACTTATCCTTACAGTGTTTTAAATATCTTACTCTACAAAAAAAAAAAAAAAAAAACTGTTCTATGTCACTTAATTATTTTCATTTGTCATGCTAATAGATTCTAGGCACAGAGGCATTTCATTACAAACACAGTTTGGTTTTCGTGTTTTTTTTTTAAAATCTAGTTTTTTTCAACTGGGAAAAATGATCATTGTTTACAGGAGCTCAATCTAAATTGCACCAATTTTCAGCAGTTAAGGATGAGTCACTTAATCTGAATAATTTACTAACTAAAGCTGCAGTGTCCCACATTCTGTTTTAAATTTTATTCTAAATCTTGATTCCTAGGTGACTGTTTAATACAGAGGTGGCCAAATCGTGAATTGCCGCATGGCTCCCAGGCAGTTCAAGTGTGGCTCCCAGTGAAATGTTAGATGATGCTGCACTTTGCAGCTCGAATAAACTGAAGAGAGAATAACAAACAAAAATGAAAAGAGAAAAAATAATAATTATCTGTGTTAATTCTTGTTTAGTATTCTTTCTTCTCTCCCCTTATCTCTTCAGTTTCTTTGAGCCTGTGAGTTCACTGCAAGGACTTTTCGTCACTTGATGACCTTCGACACCGGGCACTGGCGCATGCGTATTTCTATCACCTCGAGTGAAAGCTGGGTGTGCAGTTGAAAGTGCATTTCATAATTTTGAATTTAGTTTATTTCGTGGAGACAATGGCATTGAGCAAACCTTCCATCATATTCCGTCATAATCGAAAGTATGAGGCTTAAGCCAGAATGGGAGGAAGAGTTTGCTTTCACTGAAAACAGTGGTAAACCTGTGTGTCTCATCTGCAACAAACCACTTACACACTGTAGTCTGTATAAGGTTAGCAACCTCAAACATCATCATGAAACAAATCACAACAAATTTTCATCTGAATATCCTCCTGGATCAGACTTGAGGAGAAACAAGCTAGCCTCTTTAAAAGAATGCCTCAGCAGTCAGCAGATGCTCCTTTTGGTGTTCAGTAAAGAAGGTGATGGAACCACTCAAATGAGTTTTGTATAGAATAGGCTCTTTTTTTTTTTTTTTTTTTTTTTTTTTTTTTTTTTTCACGTGATGTCTCCTGAAATTTATTGAGCCAAATCCTTTTTTTGGTTCCTGGTTAGTAAATGTTATTTCCTAATTGCTTATGCCTCAAAAGTATAGAAAATGGCTATTATTGCCCACCAACTTTGCTTTTGTGACCAGTACATGATATTTTGAAATTTACCTATTTCCAGAACATTCCAGATAGATTCAGTGCTGAGTAAACTTGGAGTAACTTCTAGAACTTTCTAGAACTTTCCAGTAATATAAATAGTAGTATAAATACAGGGGCCTTAAGCATTTTTTAAGCTGCGGCCAATTTATCAAGACAAGAGCTAAAAAGTACTCCGTGGAAGCATCTGCTAAGATGTGTGAGGCCTACAAGGCATATTTCGGCATGCCTGTCGGGGATCAAGACAAATGCTGGCCACCTCATTTCACCTGCGAGCACTGCAAAAAAACTCTGGAAGGTAAGATGGACAATTGTTGCTTGGAATTTTATGTTATAACATTTGTTAAAATTTTTTAAATTGTAAAAGTTTTTAATTTTAAAATGTTTTACAATTTTCAATGTTATTGAAAAAATATATCATATATGAAAAATGTTGCTAGAATCTCTTATACATTAGTCATGGGTGAAATAAATGTATTTTTGTAGGATGGTATAGAGGGGAAAAGAGAGTCGTGAAGTTCGCTATCCCAAGAATTTGTTGAGAACCCACTGACCATTCAAGCAACTGTTACTTCTGCATGGTGGACCCTTCCAAACGTCAGACTGGCAAGAATGCACCTGCTATCACGTATCCGGACCTTCCTTCATCCATCGCCCCGGTGCCACACTGCCATGAGCTCCCCGTACCCACTCCTCCAGAGAAAGAGCAGCCGTCTTTAGAAGAGAGCAGCAAATCAAAGAGCGAGGAAGACGTTGTAGATCCAGATGACAATTTCAGAGGTGGAGCTGAGGAGAGAAACTCATACTATCCTAACCAAAAAGACCTCAACGTCTTGATTAGAGATCTTGGTCTCACCAAGTCCAATGCCGAGCTTTTGACATCTAGGCTCAAGCAATGGAACTTGTTGGATGAAATTGTGCAAGTCGCAGATCAGAGGAAGCGTCACCAACCTTTTTCCAGCTTCTTCACCTGTCAAGGTGGGCTGTGCTTCTACCACAATGTGACCAGTCTGTTCGAGGCAATCAGAATCGCCTGTAACCAGAATAAGTGGCGCCTCTTCATTGACAGCTCATCCAGGAGCCTCAAAGTCGTGCTACTCCATAATGGTAACAAGTACCCGTCTCTTCTGCTGGCTCACTCGGTGCACCTCAAAGAGGATTACAACAGCATCAAGACTTTGCTGGACGCCTTGAAGTATGATGAGTACGGCTGGGAGGTCATAGGAGACTTCAAAATGGTAGCATTCCTGATGGGTCTCCAAGGCAGTTTTACTAAGTTTCCCTGCTATCATTGCCTTTGGGACAGCAGGAACACCAAGGCACACTACCACAGGCGGGACTGGCCTCAGCGGACCGAGTTCTCTGTGGGGAGGAACAACGGCAAGTGGGAGCCACTGGTGGACCCCCGGAAGGTGCTGATGCTGGGCTGTGAAGGTGCTGGGCCTTATGAAACAATTTGTCAGAGCTCCAGATATGGAGTCGGCAGCCTTCAAGTACCTTCAAGACTTCTTCCCTAAGCTGTCTGAGGCAAAGGTCAAAGCCGGTGTCTTCGTCTGACCACAGATAAAGAAGATCCTGGAGTGCAATGAATTCCCCAAGAAGCTCACTAGTAAGGAGAAAGCGGCTTAGAACAGCTTTGTCGCAGTGGTTCGGGGCTTCCTAGGCAATCACAAGGCCGAAAACTATGTGGAGCTGGTTGAGACTCTGGTGAAGAACTACAGCACAATGGGCTGTAGGATGTCCCTCAGAGTCCATATCCTTGATGCTCATCTTGATAAATTCAAGGAGAACATCGGAGCGTACTCGGAGGAGCAAGGCGAGCGCTTCCACCAGAATATACTGGACTTTGAATGCCGCTACCAAGGACAGTATAACGAGAACATGATGGGAGACTACATTTGGGGGCTGATTCATGAAAGTGATTTACAGTATGATCGTAAATCTCGAAAAACTACTCACTTCTAAATCTTTTGTAGCCATTTTTGTATTACTTTAGTATAAATACATGTTAATTTGGATTCATATGTTGTTTTTTTTCTGACTTTATGTGAACAAAAAGACTCAAATTCGCCTGTTTTCTCATTGGAAATAGGTACATTTCAAAATATGACTGTCCTGGTCACAAAAGTTTGTGGGGAATAATAGCCATTTTCTATACTTTTGAGGCATAAGCAATTAGGAAATAACACTTACTACCCATGAACAAAAATTGTGTTACATAGTGTAATTAAACTCTTGGAAAAGCGTTGATTGTGAAACAAGGTCATTTTTGTTTTTTCTCCCGTAACTTGAATGACACTATAATTCCGTTTCACTGATAACGTAAAAAAAAAAAAAGGCAGCTCCTTATTTTTAATTCAAACCAAACACAAAAAGTGAATTTGGTTAAATTGCTTTCCCTGATTTCAAATCTTATGACATGTTACAAAAATGTTATAACCTGTTTTGCAAGTAACAGTTTCCTCTAAATGATATAATTAAATCAATTTAACTTTACTCATTGTTTGCATTAGGTTTGAATTGGAAATAAGGAGCTGCCTTGTTTTACATAATCAATGGAACATAATCACAGTCTCAATCAAGTTACGGAAGAAAAAACGAAAGTGAACTTGCTCTACACTTTTCCAAGAGTTTAACTGAATGGAGTCGACTCAAAAAAAAAGGACATCATGTGATCCAAAATAAAAAAAACAAAAACAAAGAGACCTAGGCGTGGAATATCACTCATGCCAAATATCCTTATTCAGATGAATTGATCTTTTTTTTTATCAAATTGGAGTGTTGGCACTCGACTAGAGAATGCATGTTTAAATGTTATATTGCAGGTCTAAAATGAATATTACATTTACATATCTCATCATGAGCAGGTACTGTAATCCCTTTCAAAATAAATAAAGTGTATTTGTCATCCACAAAGCTCTCAAAAGTATTTAATAGACACAGCAGTCCAAACATTCAGATCCTCAAGGGAAGAGCTTTTCAAAAAGAATCCTTACAAAAATTAGTTTTTCGAAAAATCAGGACTGTATAGCACAGATAAAAATGCAAGATGCCATTATAATGTTCGGGTGAATAAAAACAGTTTAAAACAATGCTAGCATTTAAAATGTCTTGCTTGTAAACATTTCATACTTTATGCTATGTGTCTTGCAGCTCTTCACCATATGAAAATGTCAATGCAAATCGTAGGGCCAGGAAGTTTGGCAATCCCTGGTTTAATATATTCTTCTTACCCTTCTGTAAAATCTAATTCATTAATAAAAATGATCAGACTTTTACAATAGGATAAACCCATCAAATTACTACAAAATAATACAAAAGATAACACTGTTTTTCTCCTAAATCATGTATTACTGATAACATTATCACATGAAACAACTTTGTTGCTGATTTTAAAACTGGTCTCATGTTATCACCAACTTGTAAGAAATATTTTTGTAACTATTGTAAAAAAATGTTAGTGCTGCCACTGATGAAATAATTTAGTGTTAGCCTAAATAATGTATCCAGAATTGATGTTTGCCTCTGAGTTTATAATAATTATATTGCAAGTACTTATTATAAAGAGTTAGCATATAATTAACTATTTTGAGATTTGAAGAACAAAGTCAAAATGGGATCGCTGAAAGAATAAAATAAATATTTTGAATGCCACTTACTGTGGAGATGAACTGACAGATGTTCATTATTCAAAGTAATGGTACAGGACAAGATGTGCTGAGATTTTTAGGAATGCACATAACAATAAAACACTCAGCAGTATGCAGAAGTACTTAAAGGAAACATGTAATTGTCTTAAAAAAACATATTGATGAGATGTCTATAAAATGTATGCTAGCTTCAGTTTAGTGTTTTATGGTTCTATTTTCTGTAAAATCTCTCCCTTTTAAAAATACCTGCAAACATTAACCATACTACAGCAGACTAAGGAACTATACACAGACACCGGGTTATATGGGTCCGTAGTGCCTGGGCTCCACCAATATTCTGGAATGTGGGCCCAGCACCACCAATATTTGAGGTGATATATAATAATTGTACAGACCTTTTGATGTGAATGATATATTTCTGAACGATATGTTTTTAAAATTCTACCTCAATTCTATAATACACGATAAACAGCATACCCATTGAATAGGGTTCCCAATAGGGTTGAATGTGGGGGGGGGTGCTAATAGATGCTAAGTAATCGGATCCCACTAAGCAGTGAATGGCAAAATAACGCAGAATCCAGTGGCTCTCAAAAGTATCCCCCCCCCCCCTTGGACTTTTCTCCATTTTATTGTGTTACAACATGGAATCAAAATGGATTAAATTAGGAGCTTTTGTCACTGACCAAACTCAAAAAATGTCCATAATGTCAAAGTAAAAAATAAAACCTACAAGTTATTCTAAATTAATCACAAATACAAATATGTGTTGTTATTCTGCCAAGACGAAAATTTTTGGGGCTTAACGACCCTTCTGGATTATCTCTTATAAATAACAACTGCCGATAAATAGGGTATGAAACAGTTCTTTTTTTTTTTCAAAATGTTACATTTTGTTGTTTAAAACAAGGCTTTTAAAGCGATTATTTTCATTTGTTTCTCCTAACTCCAAGTATAGGGGAATCTGCCCCCTCACCCTTGGGTACCACCAAAAATGTTACAAACCCAAAGCCGCTGGAACTACAGTACTACCCTACAGATTTGTTCAGCTGGGTTTAACCTCATGTCCGGTGCAGTGCAGTCAACCTCAGAGTGTAGCTGATTTTAAAACTGATTTCTTATGTTGTCACCAACTTGCAAGAAAAAATAAAACACAAAAAAAATCAATATCAATAAGAATTAATTATTTTAGTGTACCGTACATTGGTCTTTATGGACAGGTGCACAGAAATCATCTATTATCTGCCGTATTTTTGGTCATTGCTGCCACCTCAGGGATGACCGCTACACTCAACCACTACAATACTACAAAGGCAGTCGAATGCATGTGGGCAAGTAACAAGTTCATAGATATGTGATAGAAATGAATATAAACAAATTAGAAGAATCCTGAATGTTGTATCCATATATTCATATGATTTTATGATTTTATGAGCTAGTTTGGAAAAGGACCAAGTTTGCAACACAGAATATACTAGAGATAAGAAAATTGTCTATTCATGTTTTTAACAATACAAAGAATGATGTGTCAATACAGTGTGCATTTTTGTGTATAAATACATTTGATAAATCGTTCAGGGTTCTTCTTTACAAAGTGCAATCGGATTTTCAAAATTAGTCAATACATGTAGCACAGACTTTGGGGTACAGCTGGCTTGCCAATACAAATCCGCCACTTATTTTAAAATTATTTATATATTTATAATATATGTATATATATATATTATATATATATATATATATATATATATAAACTCGAGCTTCATGTCGCTATTTAAGTAAAATAATGCGTCTTAAATAGGTTAACAGATTAAAACATGCGTCTCTTCTTTGTTAATAGTCTAAATTGGATATTAAAACATTCAGCACCATTTTAAACTCTGGGAACGTCTACCAAATTGTGTGCTTTGATATTTAGGAAAGGGAGGAATGCAAGTCCTAGTATGTGTTTAATTGGGCTTGGTTGATTGTACTAACTGGAAAACTGTGCACTTAATCAGGCCCGTTTAAGCACATATTCCTTTTGAATATGGGGTCCTATGTGTCTATACAGTGTATTGTGCGAAAATGTTGCAAGTACTTTATAACCAAACACATGTGAATACAAATTACAAATAAATGGATATAATGTTGACAAAGATACTGCTGTGTTTTGCTGTAGACCGTTCAGCATTTAAAAAGGTAAAAAGATTAGTGCACTAAAAAAGACACTGACCACAACATCTGTCTAATTGAATTAGAGGTGGTTTTACATTAAACATACATCAATAAATTCTATAAAATGGAACATGGCTGTACATAACTGCAGCTTTAAAATGATGAGAACAGCAATAGCCTGTCACTTCCACTCTATTTGGTCCCCATGTCAATAGGAGACAGGAAGGATGGAAACTGTTCTAAATGATAAGGTTATTAATAGTTGTATCCTGCTTGTCTCCCAGGGAGAGAAAGGGTTCTGAATTATTTACAGGTTTTTGAAATTTTTTCAGTTGCGCTCATTTTCCACTGTTTAGTGAGAGTTGACATTATAGCAAGGTTTCTCTGATGCATTATCAGAAATGTGAAACTATTTCTAAGTAGTATCTTGTTTGTGTTTCTGTTAAAAGAACTGATAGCGAAAGTGATATAACAGTGATATAACTGTGTTTTATATCACTGCAGTATTCATTTGGGTGATTAACAATAAAATAAGGCATACAGTAAGTAACTGATTGGTTACAAACCAGACCTTATCATAACCTTCAAGGAACAAGTCCCCTCATGGGACTGACTGAAGACATGGCAGGTGAGGCAAACAAGGAAATGACAAGGACCAACACTAACTAATATGTTTTCTTCACCAAGTCATTCAAGCCTAAGAATTCATTCATAGTAGAAACTGATATTTTTATTCTAAAGCATGTGTATTGTACCAGTATGTGCCTGTGTAATGTGTAATGGCCAGTATCATTAGAATGGGAGCCATATTGAGGATAGCAAAAAGAATCCCAAAAGAGTATAATAGCCTTGACAAAAAAAAAAAAATCTTCCTGTAAGGCACTTCACTACTACCCTGCCTGTTCTTCTTGAAGAAGCAAAACATGGTTGTAATTGAAGCTCAATTTAAATTACATAGTAGTAGATGTGATGTGAACTGGAGGAATAAGGAGTAACTTATGCTAATGCAAGGAGTAAAATAAATGGTGCAGCATTCGGAATGCAATTTAGTCAAATCTACTTTTCATATGCACTAATGCACTTTACTATTTGGATTTTCATATGCGTAGTAGATTCTCATAGGAAATCTGGTGGTGTAATATTGTTCACATGGTTTCTTCTGTCTCCTGGTACATGGAAAACAAGCCAGGCAAACATTAAATAATTTAACACAGCTAGATATTGTAACAGGTATGATACCATTAAAAGTTAAGATTAGCCTTGGGTGATTGGAACGAAAGGTTTCTTCAAGAGTACATCCAAAACAATTTATTCATGGGCTTCCACCCAGAACTGTTTATAACAAAGCCTTGCAGAGCCTTGTCTTTTTATATCACTCATCTATTATCTTTGTAACTGGTACTTAAGTATTTATCAATTTCAGTGTGGGAAACTTTTCCCTAAAGGGGGGACAAACCTTATGATGCTTTGTTTTTTACACTTGGTATTCTTATTGCATTATTGAAGTGTCACCATTCTTTTACAGAAAGACGGTGTCTCACGATAATGTTAAAAGTGACTGAGCAAACAAAATAGTTCCATAAATCTTATCTGTTTTGCACTTCTATTAGCAAAATAGATTTCAAATGTACAGTTTTGAAAGGAACACTTGTTTAACAAACATATCATTTCGTGATGTATGGGACTACAATAAGTTAAAGAAAGTTCTCAGTTTCGATGCCTTAAGGTCTGTTCACACTAAAATCCAATGTATTTTGACACTATCTAGTTGCTTTCAAACCAAAGGTGTCAATCATCCTGTAAATTAGACCACATCTTCATTGTTGAAGGACTTAAGTGCCCCTAATTTGACACACAGACATACTCTCAAAACAATGACATATGCATTTAAACAGTGTCTTCTGGGTCAAAGCATGTTACTGAAGAATGTTACAACCATGCTGAAGAATGGTTGGTTAAAGACAGAAGCTGGTTTGAGGGGTGGGGGCAATTTCACCATTTAGGTGAAAGGACCAAGGAAGGGCAACACTATTTGAAAGCATGGCTTGTAATCAGAGATGTATTTAACTCAGCATAGTACCAGATGTCATGTTTGAATATAAAATATGTTAACTATAACATGTCCTTCTTCCAAATGCAAATTCATATAGATGTCGGTAAGTTTCATTGAATTTTATAGGAGTACTATCTTGAGTAATAAATGTTTTGGTTTTATTTTGCAATGATTTGTCAGGTACAAATAAACCAATAATAATAATAAAAAATGGCCAAATTCAAAATGCAGTTATAATGCATTGGAATTCATACAAATTTTTATAGCAACAATCATTTTTAAGATTGAAACTAAAACAATATTTTTGTGGTGTCACTGTACTGTATTATTCAACAGTTCTGTGTTTTGCTTCCTGTTCTGTATTCTGTATACAGCTTTGTCAGGATGTGTGAGTTTTGGCTATTGTGTTACAGGTCTCCCCCCTCTTGAATCTGTCTTGCATCACACTAAACCATGGGCTGCAACAAGTTATATAAAGCACATTTTAGCTCTATTACACAGTAGAGAGGAAGTATAATGGAATTATACTGAGACCCAAAAGTAAAACAACCTATGACAGTTACAGGTTTGGGGCCAGAAACGCATACATTTTTTTCTAGCTGATTGTTTTCCCATTTGCAGATTTGAATCACAGGCTGGAGTTGCATGCTGACTGGTTGTGTCTTCAGCCATTGTTTTTCAGGTCACTACTATAAAGTTGTTTCTTGATCCCAGAAAATAGAAGGTCTTTGATCTGTGACTTTACCCCTATTGCATAGCAAGTCTTACTAAGTTTACATGCACATGGAAAATAAATCTGTACATGCGAAAGTGAATTGGGTCAGAAGGGATCAATGTGTCTAAACCTATGCCCTTGAATCCGATTAAAATCCCATCTTGAATCCAGCAGTATATAGAGGATTTTGAAATTGATTTATCAAATAGCTAGGGGGTTCCGATTTCATATAAGCAAGGACATTGAGTAACCCCATAAAATACATATTCCTGACCCCACCCTTCATTTCCCTTTAGTCTCCCTGCCAACAAAATAAAGTATCCTGTCAAAGACAAAACACATGAGAGTCACAGAGTAACACAACAGTCTGATCTAAATAGGTTATTTGGAAAAAAAAATATGATAAAAAGGCCTAAACAAATGCTTAATAATGTCTTACTCTAAAAGTCAGACTGTCGGACTGTCTGGCTCCTAAGGAACCATTAAGAAAAGATTATTAAATTCAAATCCTAACTTTGATAAATGCACTTTCATTGCCACTAGGAACCACTGTTAAATATCACAAATAATAATGAGTGTAATTTTGTCAGATGTAATTCAAGATGGCTTTACTCTTTAAATGTCTTTACTGACTCCATGGCCCAAGCTGTGTAGCGTAGCAACAGAAATGGTGTGTTCTTTTATGCCAGAAAACAATACAATTTTTTCCTTTTTATTTTGCCTAAGTGCCCTGGATTTACAAAACTAAGAAAACCCATCATTATTTACATTATTGTAGGTGTTGAATCATGTAACAACAACCCTTTCAATAAACACCTTTAACATTTGCTATGGGAATTGTTTTGTTTTTTACTGGGGTAACATTATATTAGTCAGGTGTTCACTTGAAGACCCCAGATGTACCCTACTTAGCTCAATCCAGATGGTTGTCATGCTGATGCGCTGGGGAAACCGCACTGTGGTTGATCCCCGGAGGCAGCATCACAGTCGTTGTGTGTGCTGATACGCTGGGGAGGCAAAATAAGCTGATCCCTGGAGCCAGCATTACACTTCAGCCATCAACACCAGACAGAAGGATATCTACATCATCAGATGGAAGGAAATGCAAACGGATGGAGACACAGATGGATCATATTAGTTTACTGTAAAGCTACGTCTTAGTTGGTGCTTATCTTGGAGAGAGCTGAGTTGAAATCAGCATGAAGTTTTAACATCTACTTTCATGTAATGGAAATAATAATAAACACAGTATAACAAAAAACAGTTTGGAGAAGGGGAGGAATCATGTGTCCTTTAAAACTAAAACTAGATCGGGGAATGTAGGGGTAAACAAACTGGGTTGTCAAAAAGGAAAGTAATGGACTGCACATCTGGTTAAAATATTACAAAACACTAGAACACAGACACAAATTAATGCTATTTATAGAGTAAATGTGCATAGCTGTGGGATACTGCAACCACAGTTGGAGATCAAATTCCTACAATACCTTCACAACCAAACAAGAAATCAATGGAAACAAGGGATCAATAAGAAAAGAAGGGTAAAACAACAGAGGGCATGATCGAATGTCATAATACAATCAGATGACACTGTGATAAAATATTGCACTGTCATAAGCTAGTAGCAATTAAATGCTGTTTGTAAGTATTACCAATACATCTACAACATTCTCAGCAGAAGCTGCTTTTATATTTTGTAGTCCCTTTGTAATCCCAAGTACCTACATTAGAAATGGTTTCAATCTTATAATGTAGCATATTTCACTGCTGGTGTCACAGGAAAAGATTGACCTCCCATTCACATTTACGTGTAAGGTAGACTAACACACACACACACACACACACACACACACACACACACACACACACACACACACACACACACACACACACAGTATATTGCATTGCCAAATAGGTAACACAGAAACCCTGCTTCCCACCTGGTAACCCCTAAACTAACTATGCAAATGACCAGATACATAAATAAATCATAAAAATGAATGCAAATGTGCTAAAACTGTATATCTGAAGTGTAGCTAACAAAATAATTTTATAAAGTGATTTTCACTTCTATTGGCTAAATAGGTCAGAGATGTGCAGTTTTGAAAAAAAAAAACTAATATAATAACAAACATGTATTTTTTATTGTAAGACATCATATCCAGTACTACTTAAGATTAAAGAAAGCTCTCTTTGTGTATGATTCTAAAGCATGATTTGCATGGGACTAAAAACCAGGTGTCCACAGAGTTGGTCAAAAGCAGAGGATGTCTAGTAACCTCCCAGACATGGACTAGTTTTCATCAACAAAAGTCAGTAAATTCAAAATCAAATGCAATGTTGTGGCCCAGTTTTGTAGTTATTTAAATGTGCTAACCATGTGATTCGGTTGTCCCTTAGTACAAAGCCATTGTTCTTCTCTCTGGTGAGCTAGCTATTAACATTTTGACAACAACTCCAGCATGGGCTTCTCCAATTTGAAGAATGAATGAGTTGGGTTCTTGAGAATGTAGCCAAGTTTTTACCCACAGACCTATTACCATTACCATTACAGACACTTATTGTCATCTAATTTGGCAGCCTCAGAGAAACATGAAGAAGAGAGTGGAGAATGAGAATGAAGAGTGGGAAAGTGGGGCTGCTGCATCAAAGAATTGCCTGAAAACAAATGGCCCAAACTGTCTCTTCTTGTAAACTTATCAACCTTGAGACAGTGTAAATGCAGCTGGTAGACAAGCACAAAAACACCACTGACTTTCAAAAGGAGATGCGTGTTATTTCCAAAATCACAGAGGGGATACAGTTTAAAGAATGTGCTTCTTTTTTTATTCTCTGTGGTGGACACTGTATGAAACACAATCTCTAAATCTTGCAAAGAACAGACTGGCTTGGTATATAATTTAATAAAGGATTCATTTTCATTGGCAATGGTTTGAGAATTAGGTTTTTAAGTGCCTAGTAAATTATTCACGAATTCTGGGGAATTTATGTTGACTGCATACTACATATAGAACAAGTATACAGAACAGAACAACATATCTTACAGGTGTGTGGTTAGGAAGATAAGTTATAAACCAAGTCACTGTTTCAAATGTAACACCAAGAAGAGGACAAGATGGCATAATTTAAATCCTATTTCAAGTTTAGAACAGGTAGGAAGCATTTCTTTAAACATAGAGGTATACATGCATGGAATAGCCTGCCAGGGGAAGTTCTATGAGGTGAAACACTGAGAACATTTAAAAAATGACTGATTTCCATTACATGAGACTAGATGTTAAAACTTCATGCTGATTTCAACTCGGCTCTTGCCAAGATAAACACCAACTAATACATAGGTTTACAGTAAACTAATGTGATCCATCTGCATCTCCATCCATTTGTTTTTCCTTCCATCTGATGATGTAGATATCCTTCTGTCTGGTGTTGATGGCTGAAGTGTAATGCTGGCTCCAGGGATCAGCTTATTTTGCCTCCCCAGTGCATCAGCACACACAACGACTGTGATGCTGGCTCCGGGGATCAACCACAGTGCGGTCTCCCCAGAGCATCAGCATGACAACCATCTGGATTGAGCAAAGTAGATCTCCCAGGATCTTCAGTTGGGCACCTACCATCCTCTGTGTTTCATCAACTAGCCCACGACACCTCAAGAGGGCTCGACAGTGATTCTGGCGTCCCAGCATCACCCCCCTCCGTCACCAACTCAACTCAGCCCTGATTACTTACCCGTACATCAGCGTTGCTTTCTTTTTATTGTGCTTGAGATCCCCAGCCAGAATCTTTTGTCTCAACCCCAAACAGTAACTGGATTACTGTGGCAACCAAAACCAGCTATAAAAATGGTGAAATATGGTGCAGTACTCTCTGTGATAAAACTGACATCAATGTGATTTGCAGATTAGTTAACCTATCCTGCATCTTCTACAGGACATTATCTGACTAGAAAGTGGTTTGTCATAGATTACAACAAAATACAGTGTTTCATCAGTAGGTGTCACATGCTGAAGTTTGTGAATACCAAAAGCTCAAAGCTCACAATTAGTTAAAGTCATTTTTATATTGTAGACTATGAGTGTGGTAACAGCTCGAATATGACAGGTTCTACTGTAGTTTATGTATATGTTTTGTCTTGTAGAAGTGCAGTACATTTATATTTTGGTAAATTTTAATTGTACACTTTTTCCCCCAATTTGCCCAAGAGACTATGGACACATGAGACACATCCTGGCTAAAGCCAGAATAATAAATAAATAAATAAATCACTGACTGTATTTGCAACTTGACGCAAGTTATGATGAAAGTGCATAACATATATAGTGTGACTTTAATTTTCCACACCCTCATTGCATAGATTACAAAAGTAAATTAGTGCTACTTAGCTTTTTATAGCTCGAATGCTGCATCTTTATTCTGACAATGATCCAGGGGTCATATAAATACAAATTTGCAATCTAAATACTAATTAGCTGTACTAAGATTAGATGAACATGAGATAACGTGAATGCAGTTATATATATATATATATATATATATATATATATATATATATATATATACACACACACAGACACACACGCACACACACACACACACACAGTATACTATGATTAGCAATGCAGTCATATGCAAGTGAAGTACAAATATGTTGCATTCAACAGTGTCATATACAAAAGTATATTTTGCTATTTGTAGAATTCATTATGTGGGGCTGAGACATTCGCAATGATGTATTTGTGTATATAGGGCTAGTTCTTCTAATAGTATCATAAGAAATGCTCTACAGCTTTAAATATGAATGCACAGCCTTTCAAAATTGTAATGCAAAGCTAAGGGCACTGGGAGACTTTTCTAAAGCAATATCTGAATTATGCAATTCACTTCAAAATAATGTTTACACCCTTATTACTGAATAAGTTGAGATCTTTAAATTGTCCCCAAGTTATCAAGTGGTTTCAAGAATGTCTAGCAATATATTACAAAACTAATAACGGCTGCTGGTATGCATGATACAGTTGCATTATGTTATTGATGACTTTATGACACGTAATGGTCTTACCTTACTGTCTGGTACAAGGTACCAATAGCAAAAAAGAAGTACTTTAAATTCTAACTCAAATATCATTATATATATATATATATATATATATATATATTATATATATATATATATATATATAATGATATTTGAGTTAGAATTTAAAGTACTTCTTTTTTGCTATTGGTACCTTGTACCAGACAGTAAGGTAAGACCATTACGTGTCATAAAGTCATCAATAACATAATGCAACTGTATCATCCATACCAGCAGCCGTTATTAGTTTTGGCATTTAGTTCCAGCTATCAAGTTGAGCTGATTTTTGCCCAGCGTGACAGCTGACATACTTTGTACCATGAGAGACAATACTGCTACATAAGAACACAAGAATGTAATAAGAACTTGCTTTTTAAAGAATCCAAGTGGTTCTACCTCAACAGTATGACTAGGTACTCATTCCATATCCTCACCACTCTCTTTATGAAGAAGTGTCTACTTCGCTGTGTCCTAGAGGAAGGTTGTTCTCTTCAATCAATTAAACATCTAAATGTCCTTTGAAGTAATCTTGTTGCTAGAAGATTTATAGCAGTCTAATTTATTATTGCTATGATGTTGTACTTTTTAAAAATGTTTACCTGCAAAATAAATGTTCATTGTAATATTGTTATTAAATTAGGCATAGACGGCAGTTGTGAATTTGATTGCACATGTACAGTACTGAAGGGCACACATTTCATTTAAACATTACAATTATTTTAAAGCTTTTAGGACATGTACAGTAATGTGTTGCAGAGGCTGCAATTCTATAAAGAAATATTGGGCAAGTAACATTTTTTTTTTTTAAATTATAATCATGTGTCCTACTGTCACGCTCTTGTTTTGTATCCTTTATAGCTTTTTTAAATTTCTAGTAACAATCTAAATATAATATTGTGGCAATGTTGCCCCGCCCCTATGTGTATTTCGGTGTTGTATGTTACGTGTAGTGTGTTAATGTTGGTGTATAGTCATTGGTACATGGGATATAAATGAGTCTGTGGTGGTTTAAAATGAGTGGTTTAAAATGTATGTTTGTATTTAGGCACGAGGATTGCACAGCGCTTCACGTGCAGGTAAAATGTAATAATATGCGAGCACCTGGAATTGCACTTTATTAATTCAAGTGCAGGTGTACCGAGACTCCAATTGAATGATTGATTAACAATTGAGTCTTGGTACAGCTGCATAAAAGCAGCATGTTTTCACTCACTCAGGGTTGTGTGTTTGGTGAGTGGAAAACAGGATTGGAGACGGAGGTAATAAGAATCAAAGTAAATAATAGCAGCTCACCGTGTTTGTCTGTGTAGTTTGTTTTAGTTTGTCTCTTTGTTTTGGCTGCCAGTGCTGTGTCCTGTGTTTTGTTTGTCTTTACCACCTTTTATTTTCTGTCTGTTCAATTATTAAATGCTGAGCAAAATCAATCACTCAGCTTCACCAAACTCCACCTCTCTGTTGTTTATTTGTTGGTTCCTGGTTCTGGTCTGATGTCACCCACTACATATTTGACAACAAATTATATGAATTCTTATATGCATCGTATATGAATGTTATGTATATTATTTTGTTTAAAATTATCCTTTGCTTTTAAACCTAATAAAACTGAAATAGATCTTAATCCTGACTCAACACCACCATTAACTATATTTTAATGATTTGCTAGTGCTTCTTCAGAAACTAATACAAAAAGTCTTTCAGGCCTTACTATCTCTCGCTTAGGTACATCATAGTATAATGTGCAAGTCAGGAAAATGAATACAAATTGTGCAAGAATCCCTCGGAGTGACATAGTTACTTTACTTATGAAACATTATCTTTTTCTTACAGACAATGT
Source organism: Polyodon spathula (assembly GCF_017654505.1). Lineage (NCBI taxonomy): Eukaryota > Metazoa > Chordata > Actinopteri > Acipenseriformes > Polyodontidae > Polyodon > Polyodon spathula. The sequence continues at coordinate 9,658,915 of NC_054553.1, forward strand.
GTTGTTTACAAACTAATCATTTTAACTTTTGAGGTGTTTTAAAACATGTTTATGATACAAGACTATACCAACTGCATTTAATCATACAAAATTCCTATCCATGATATGACTCATTATAACAATCAGAATGAATAGTTTGATAAATATGACTGTAATGAGGGTGGACAACATTTGGAAGACCCTACTGAACACTTTAATGAGTCCTCTCCAGTTCTGTCTAACAGTGACCTGATCTGGCGAGAATAGGATTTCCTAGTGATGCATTCATAGAGGTTACAAATTGAACATCAGTCTCAGACCTACTTTTAATTACATTTTTTTTTTTTGTATTTCCTTTTTATAATTAAAAATTATTTATTTTTCAATGGTATTACTTTGCTTCCTTCCCTGAGGTTGTGCTTTGTTTTGTTTTAAGCAGAGATACACAACAAATAACAACTAAAACACAGTTGAGTGATTTATAACAGGTAACACTTTTTTTTGATATTCTACCGGGAATTCTATAAAAATAAACATTTCAAACTCCACCAGGAATCAGGCAGTTCACTGTCACGTCAATGAAATTCTCATTATGCTACCTCAAGTAACAGTATCTCTTTGATAGTTTTAGTTAGATATAAAAGATGCACCATAATCATGTTCAGTTTTACAACCAGAAAAATCTTAATGGTCTTTGTTCACTACAATATTCAACAGTTAAGCCTTCTGTGCAGTCTGCCGTTCTGTGAGGTAAATACTTTATGTTTGTTCTTGCTGCCCATATAAATGTTTACCCCTGTATTTTTGCAGCATGCTTTCCCCATGGTAATTTTATGCATTTACCATAGGTTGCTATGATTTGATGCTTAATATGCTTTACCTTACCTTGTTGGTCTTTACAATGCCTTCCAATGCTTTGCGATGCTTTCACTATGCTTTATTATACTTGTTTTTACTATTGTAGACTTTTATAAGGGTACTACCTGAAGCAATAGGAGGTTACAAATGCCATAATATAGCTGGAAACAAGACAGAAAAGTGTTTCTCATACTGATAGCAATAATAAGAAACATCTACAGACATGATACATCTCTCTATTAATCATTGGGGAATATAGGGAACCAATAAGGTCCCTCCTCGCAGTGCATTGCTGGAGATTATTTCCATCTCTCTCCAGTTTTTTCAATTTTTTTTCAGATTTCCGTCTTTTATGTGCTTCACGTTATGTCAAATCAGTGCCGTGCTGAAGAGTACCCTTTTTTGGGAATGGCTTTCTTAGGTTTTATAAACTTTTTTAGTGGCTAATCTAGTGTTAACTGAAATACAGACTCCACTTACTGACAAGTTTCAACACTACTGGGTAATAGCATTTATACAAGTTTAAAGTTAACCTGTAATTATGATAAATTAAAACACACAGGCAGTTGGTTTCTGACACTCCAAAAGCACAATAGTTTGTTACCATGGCTTCCAGTGACGAAGTTGTTAGGTAACCAGGTCAAAGGTTAGATAGGACGCACATATTCTATGGAAGCAAAAAATGACAAGCAATTTAGTCTGTGACACAAAACAATAACCACAATATTGATGGCCTATTGTAGACACAATATTGTACACAATAGGAGACCTCCGTAATTATAATATTGAACAAGCAGCCAGTCTTTGTTAACTCTCCTGCTTCTTGTAGATTCTCAGTGAGCAGGTCTGTTGCTCAGAATTATTCAATGTGAGGTCACAAGCCAGGTTTCTCAAGGAACTGAGGTGCTTGAGCATCGCAAGCTGTTACCAGGCCTTTGTCTGGTTTACAGGTATAAAAGAAAAAGTGAGAAGTGCAACATTTAGAATGGCATGCACTTTAATGCCTAAGCATGGAGCTGCAACTTCACTTGTACCTGTTTATTCAATTTGTACATTTTTATTCTATTCTTACCCCAACAATAAGACAGAAAGAGCAAAGTTATCAGAGGCATTTTCCAAAATGGGGACTGCCTTGGTGTTTCACGATCTTCCAGCACATCACGATATGAGAGGTACTTCAGCTTCAGATTAATATTTCCAGATCCACTATACTCAGATGTGTTCCTTGACGGCGTTTCTTTTTTTTTCTTTTTTTTTTAAATTAAAATAGATTTTGTAAAACTGAAATGTGTTGTCTCTGTCTATTGTTCTGTTGCCAAAACAGGACTGCTGTTGATGATCCCCTTAATTATAAGCACTCCTTGTGATGTTATCGTTGTGCACATGTATGCTATAAAGGTGCTCTGAAGTGGCAGGAGATGTCGACATGCCATACTCATACATTTTGAAATGAAAGGTCTCCCGATTTACAAACGGAAATTAAACAAAGGTGATAATGATATGCTAATGAACTCATCAAAGACAAGTACCTGACAGATCCGCAATTAGTAGAGAGAACAATGCTCAAATGTCGAAATTCAAAACATTTCCATAGACAGCGTTACAAAAGGCATTCATTTTTTTGTTTAATAGACTAAATTCTAAAAAAAAAAAAAAAATGTAGAAAAAAAAAAATCATTGAAACCGTTTGCATTTGAAAACATGCTTTAGACATGGTCTTGTCAGACAAAACCAAAGCTGGGTTTCATGTTAATGTTTAAAATTCACAAAAAAAAAAAAAAAAAAAAAAGTCTGTCACTAGTCAAGATGGCTTGTGTCATCTTTCATTTTGAGCCAGTTTTTCCTTTTATCCAAACAAGGAGCAAAAACTAAACTGGACACTGCTTTGGTGCAATCTTGTTAAGACATAGCCTTAGGAAAAAGAAAACAGCACTGCCACTGATATAGTGTTACTGACCTGCTCTCCATGTCTCAGTTGTCAAAGTGAGCAGTCTTAAGGTCATATGTAAAACAATGCATGAAGCCTTATTCATTATTTAGCGCACAGTTCATCTCTTTAAAAAACTATCTTGGCTGAGGAGTAAAAGTAGAATATGCTGTAGATGATTTCAGATACCGCTACGCAAACAAAGCGTATCATAAACTAATTAAATCTGTTAGAGCCAGGAGAGCAGAAATAAGGAATTATGTTTATATGTGAAAGTATACACAGGACTAAAATTACATTTTCATTAGGCTTGTACATTCTCCTCCTTTTCTTTTAGTAATATTTTTTTTAATGGATCTTGGTGTGCTTGTGATGGCACCTGAAACACTGTGTCCCCGTGGTTACTGGTAGATCCCTGACCTGGAAGTATTTTATGAAGGGAAATCCTGTGTATATTGTATACCGTACTTCTCGTTTTCCAGCACAAATAACCCTGGAGGATATATAGCCAGAGACAGACACAACTGCTTTACACAAACAGCACAGTAGATTTATTTTTTAATAAAATCCAATAATTCAAACAGAATACAATATGACATACATTTAAATGTGTTATGTTACAATGGATGGTTGTTTCAAAGTAAGGATGGTTGTTTCAATGTGCAATCATCTGAAAACAAGCAGTGGGTCCCAAGAGAAACAAAACATTTTACAAGCAGAATTTGTATTGTTAACTGGACAAAAATATCAGAAAATAATTTAGTTGCAGTGCCAGCCACTAGGTTAACTAGGGCCCTAAACATCATTTGAGGTGGTACCCCCTCTAAAAGAACTACTGTGTTGGGTATTGTGTAGTTAAACTCAGTTTGTTAGCTTGCAAAGCTTTCTGACTGCCGGGCCTGTAATTTCTTACAAGTATGCAAAACATATGAAATTAAATCATAACAAGATAACAAATAAACTGTTCTTTTTCAGATGTTACTCCTATGCATTCTATGAAACTCAGTTTAAATTTAGAAACATTTAAACTGTTGCTGCATCTGTTTCTGTGCAGTAAATGTGCTTTATTGGTAACAGTATGGTGACCTGCAAGGTTATCATGCAAATGTATCACAGTCAGCTTTATAAGGAAATAGCTACACTACAATGTTGTTTCTGCATTACATTGTGAATATGTTAACAGATTTAGTAATCAGTGAATATAACTATTCTAAACTAAGTGTCACAAATGATTCAGAACATTTCTAGCATGTCTTAAGAAGTATCTTCAGGATATGTTATGAATAGCTGACTCATTGCTTTGAAACAATGACTTTTTAGTGTTGTATTTAACACTTTATGGTTGGTTTTACCATACCTGTTTTTAATACTCGACAGCAGAATAATGTTCTTCCATTGTATCTTGCTGCCTGCAGGAGCCCCTGAAAATGGAACTTGTACCTTTTGTGAGTATGGTTCAAAATCCTAATTAAATAAATCAACAAAGAAACACATACCTGACTTTCATAATATTCTAGACCCATATAAAGGGCCGGATGGCACAGAAAAGTGCACAACACTAGCCCAAAGCAGATCCCAATTCTTAATTCAGTTGTATTGATAGATGTTATATGCAAATAAAATAAACAAATACAATTGTTTTCAGATGTTGCTGCTTTAAAGTGGGAGATTGTATTTATTTTTTTGTATTTAGTGACATAATTTAATTTATTCTTGATAGACAGCTTTTGTGTTTGTTTATCAGTGTGCCTTTTTATCTGATTTGTCCTGTGGCAGTGTTGTGTAAGGTTCAATTTTCTGATAGAGCTGACTATCAATTGTGTCTCTTGTATGAGCCTGAATAAAACTGAACTCACATATAGTAAATTACCCATGAATAATAAAAAAGACATCATTTTTCAAGATGCTGGAAAGGAGCTGAATGACAGTATGTGAAAAGTCATGTGATAGACTGTGAGTTATGTTGATTTTAGATTTATACTGACGACTTTGAAGTAAAAATAAATTAATACATAACATTACCTGTTTAATCTATTGTTGTCACAATATTATTATTATTATTATTATTATTATTATTATTTATTATTATTATTATTATTATACATGGTGAATGATAATTTTCCTTTAAAGTTTGTATTTTACAGTCCTATAATACACTATGGTCTTGCATGGTTCTTTTTTTTAAAGCCCTTTCGTAGCTGCTCCACTTTGGGTAACTTCACAAGCTTATGTTTTCAATCATTTTGCAGAAGACTGAGACTTTCTCACCCTTTTGACTTTATGCTCAGATTATTTTCAATCTTACTTCCTGGTCATGCACAGAGATGTGCATGTGATTGAAATGGTAGCCTGTAATGGCGAATAAGGGCATTAGATTATTACTTAATTCTTTGTCAGGGTGCTTACATTACAAGAAACTGGTTGATTTAAGAACACTTTAAAGATGTTTACACAATAATACACGTGCATATGGTGCATAAGTCATGTATATATATACAGTATATACAGTGGCTTGCAAAAGTATTCAGACCCATGACCAATTCTCTCATATTACTGAATTACAAATGGTACATTGAAATTTTGTTCTGTTTGATATTTTATTTTTAAACACTGAAACTCAAAATCAATTATTGTAAGGTGACACTGGTTTTATGTTGGGAAATATTTTTAAGAAAAATAAAAAACTGAAATATCTTGCTTGCATAAGTATTCAACCCCTGTGCTGTTGAAGCTCTCAGTTTGCACCGATGAAAGAAATTGCCCAAATGAGGACACAATTACCTTACCATTGGCCTCCACCTGTGAACCATTAAAATTACTGTCACATTTTCTGCATAAAAACCCCACTGTTGAAGGATAATTGGTAAGGCTGTGAATCTGAAGGAAAATGAAGACCAAAGAGCATGTGTGCAGTTCTGGTCACCTCGCTATAAAAAATATATTGCTGCCCTAGAAAGAGTGCAAAGAAAAGTGACCAGAATTATTCTGGGCTTAAAAGGCATGTCATATGCAGACAGGCTAAAAGAATTGAATCTGTTCAGTCTTGAACAAAGAAGACTACGTGGTGACCTAATTCAAGCATTCAAAATTCTAAAAGGAATTGACAGTGTCAACCCAAGGGACTTTTTCAGCCTGAAAAAAGAAACAAGGACCAGGGGTCACAAATGGAGATTAGACAAAGGGGCATTCAGAACAGAAAATAGAACACTTTTTTACACGGAGAATTGTGAAGGTCTGGAATCAACTCCCCAGTAATGTTGTTGAAGCTGACACCCTGGGATCCTTCAAGAAGTTGCTTGATGAGATTCTGGGATCAATAAGCTACTAACAACCAAACGAGCAAGATGGGCCGACTGGCCTCCTCTCGTTTGTAAACTTTCTTATGTTCTTATATTCTAACATCATGCAGTGGGGATGTTTCTCATCAGCAGGGACTGGGCATCTTGTTACAATTGAAGGAAGAATGGATGGAGCAAAATAAAGGAAAACACTGCAAGAGAATCTGCTTCAGTCCGCTAAAAAACTGAAGCTTGGGAGGAAATTTGCCTTTCAGCAGGACAATGATCTCAAGCACAAGGCCAAAGCAACACTGGAGTGGCTCAAGAACAAAAAGGTGAATGTCCTACAGTGCCCAGTCAAAGTCCTGATCTCAATCCCATTGAGAATCTGTGGCACTATTTGAAAATTGCGGTCCACAAGCATCGTCCGACCAACCTGAACAACCTGGAGCAAATCTGCCAAGAAGAATGGGCCAAAATCACTCCGACACTGTGCAAAGCTGGTACATACTTACCCCAAAAGAATTAAAGCTGTTATTGCAGTGAAAGGTGGCTCTACCAAATATTAATGTGTGGGGTTGAATACTTATGCAAGCAAGATATTTCAGTTTTTTATTTTTAATAAAAATATTTCCCAACATAAAACCAATTTCACCTTACAATAATTGATTTTGAGTTTAAGTGTTTTAAAATAAAATATCGAACAGAACGAAATTTCAATGTACCATGTGTAATTCAGTAATATGAGAGAATTGGTCATGGGTCTGAATACTTTTGCAAGCCACTGTATATACTGTATATATATACATGACTTATGCACCATATGCACGTGTATTATTGTGTAAACATCTTTAAAGTGTTCTTAAATCAACCAGTTTCTTGTAATGTAAGCACCCTGACAAAGAATTAAGTAATAATCTAATGCCCTTATTCGCCATTACAGGCTACCATTTCAATCACATGCACATCTCTGTGCATGACCAGGAAGTAAGATTGAAAATAATCTGAGCATAAAGTCAAAAGGTTGCCACACAGGCTTGCCCTTCTTGAATCACGACTCCACACACAGGATTTGAAAGAATAGCGCTGTTGCACACTTTTAATTACAGAAAATAAACAAAAACAAACAAAAACCTAACTCCTTCAGAGCACTGACTACACATCCGTTGCAGGACCCTGACTAGCTCACAGGATATCTACGCCGTTTACCTGCAGTGTTAACAAATAACCACAAAGGTTAAACAGGTTGACTGCTCGCTCGCTCGCTCTCTCTCTCTCTCTCTCTCTCTCTCTCTCTCTCTCTCTCTCTCTCTCTATATATATATATATATATATATATATATATATATATATATATATATATGCTGTGCAAAAGTCTTACACATGTTGCATCAAATTAACAGTACGAAGGTCATTCTTGAAATCAGGACTTAAAGGATGTATTGCAATAAGAATATCTCTTTTAAGAAAGGGGAACAAGAGTAAAAAGCTAAAATATGCACAGGAACACAGACATTGGTCTATGGAACAATGGTCAGTGGTGCTTTGGACTGTTGATGGATGGACTATGACACCTGTGCCTTCTGCCAGTTCTGTTGTCAATTTAATGCTTGTCTTATTTCTATTCCTTAAGGATATTATCTTCAAGTATTGCTCATCCTTGTTAGACAGCTTCCTGGTTCTTCCAGTCCTGGGTTTGTCAGTTACAGACGATGTTTTCCTGTACTTGTTGTTTATGCTTTGGCTAGCACACCTTGCAAATTGAGTAATGCAAGCTTTTTCACTCAATGTTTTTCTTTCTTTATGCAAGTCAACGTTGTTAGAATAGTAGAAAACACAAGTGGAGGCTTTGAATAAATTGTTGATGCTCATAATGCATCAGAGTAGAAACATGCAACATGTCTAATACTTTTGCATAGCAGTGTATATATATATATATATATATATATATATATATATATATATATATATATATATATATATATATATGGATAGGCTATATATATAATATTAAATTTCCTTAAGGCTATATTTTACATTTTCCTGACATTGTTAAGTTTCCAGTCATTATGGTCCAGGTCATATCCCTGAACATCCCATCTATCCACATACAGTAAGGTAATGTCTGCCTAATCATTGAAGTATATTCTACAGTGTATAATTTAATTGACTTCCTGCCTGCTCGTGTATGCTTATCATATGTTTAAATTGTTTATTCAGAAGGGTTTTTATTAACTAACCCTGTTCTTGGCTATGCACCTAAGGTGCTGTTTTAAACAATCTGTATCTTATCAAGATAAGCGATAGCTAGATCTTTAGAGCATGTGTGACGGAAATATGAGTTCTGGTGATAAATCTTCCTCCCAACCTGTGAGGGCGCTAAAGAACGGGAGGAGAAGTATCTGGAAGGGCTGGCCTGACAGTTCGTTTCCGGGTCAGGGAAGTGGGTCAGCCTGGATGGAAGCGCGACTCTGTTGTAAGACCGTATTGATTTGAAAGGTAAACGAGAGGCAGCTGCAAGTAATAAGGCAGCTGCAACCGTTTATCTCGATATCATGCGGGATTACATATAGGGGCCAGGGTAACGCTGATCTTTTCCTTCGTTTGGGTTAAACGCTTGGAGAGAGAAGGAGCGAGAGAGGAGCTCTCGTTGTTGCAGAGAATTACGTGTTGTGTATTGTTGTGTTTGTTTTGTAATTGTCTGCGTTTTGCACCACCAGACAGTTAACTCACCTATCCGGAGCTGTCGACCAGGGTCAGCACAATCCGGATCACCACTGCACGGAACCGTCACGAAATACAGTGTCTTCACCCACCACAAGCACGTCTGCACTCACCCAGGACTGGTGACCGTGTGTTCGTTTTGTTCGGGACTGTGTCTGTGTTATTGCTATCCCCGTGCTTTACACATTGTTGTGTATAGCCGGGGATTTATTATTTAACGGTCACCAGACCTGGATTATAAATAAAAGCACCTTTTCACTGGAAACTGTTGTCTGCCTGTCACTCCTGCATCGCATCACCGTTATACCTGTTCCCCTCCACTAGCCACTTTGCCACACGTGGTGTCAGAACACGGGACTATGGACCGCAACGCGCTGGCGGAGTTGCTGCAGGCACTGGAGACCAGACGGGATGCAGAGGAGAGACGGAGGGAGGAGCGCTATACGGCGCTCATTGAACGGGTAGGGCTGATCGTTGCTGCAGGAGCGACCCCTACCGGAACATCATTGATGTCGGCCCCGAAGGCACGGGCCATGAAAATGACGGCGGAGGATGATCCGGAGGCATTTTTGGTGGCGTTCGAGCGGCTGGCAACCGCGGCGGGATGGCCTCGGGAGTTCTGGGCAAGCCAGCTAGGACCTTGCCTGATCGGGGAAGCGCAGGCAGCTTACCAAGCCCTGAGCGACCAGTACGCCACTGACTATGACCTAGTCAAGCAGGCTATCCTCCGTCGTCTCAACATCACCGCGGAGACCCACCGGACGCGGTTCCGCGAGTACCGGAGAGCCCCGGAGACACGCCCCAGGGTGGTGGCACAGCGGTTGTGCGACCACATGGTCCATTGGCTGACCCCAGAGAAGAAGACCGCTCAACAAATGGGGGAAGCCATTGTGGTGGAACAATTCTGCCATGTGGTCGGCGCCGAAACTCAGGCGTGGGTACGGCGCCACAACCCTGACACCCTGGAGGAGGCGGTCAAATTGGCCGAAGATTTTGAGGACTCTTTGACGTCAGCCCGGGTCGGGATCCTGTCAGCCCCTGCCCTGCTCAGGAACCAACCTCTCCCTCCCTCTCCTCCAACACCACCACCATCACCCTCGGTCCCGGCACCCAGACCGCCGACCCCGTTGGGCCCCCTTGCCTCCCCCCCATGGAGACCGAGGATGGCCCCCAGCTGGGGTAGAGGTGTTGCCCCTGCCCCGTTGCCCTACCAGCAGCGGGACAGATATTTAACCTATGCCCCCTCTGTCCCTCCACTCTGTTTTAGGTGTAACCAGCCAGGACATAGGGCCAGGTCATGCCCCGCTGCTATGGAGTGTGACGTGGCTGCATGCAACTGGACACCTGGAACGGGTAAGCAGGGGGAAAACGGTTGGGAGGGGCCCTGTCTGATTGACGTGGTTTTAGGGAATGTGAAAACCCACGCGTTAGTGGACACAGGGTGTGAGCAAACCTTGATCAGGACAGCTCTCTTGGGCGGTATGTCGTGGCGGCCACAAGGTCAGGTGGCCATCTCCTGTATCCATGGAGACACGGCGGCATACCCCACCCTAAAAGTATATTTATCGGTAGGACCGATAAAACGTCACCTTGTAGTCGGGGTGGCGGAAAGGTTGCCGCACCCAGTTATTCTGGGCCGAGACTGGCCAAAATTCAAAGAATTGGTGCAAATAATGGCAGTCTCAGCCACACACGTAAACGTGGCAGAAAAAGGGAAAAAGGAACGGATTGGTGATGTGTTTCCTTTTCATCCTGAAATGTTTTCCCCTCTGTTCCGTCCTAGAAAAACAAATAAGGAGAGACGGACCGCGAAATGGGAGGGAGCGTCTTTGAGACAAGGCTGGGGTCTGGTGGGAGAGTGCTGTAATGGTAACAAACGCCAGTCGAAGGGAGTGGGAACGCAGTGCGACCGAGAGAGCGAGGTTACTGGGCCGACTAGGGCAGAGGTTATTCCAGCCCCTCTCAATATACCGGACCCGTGGTACTCAAGCGCGGACCTAGTGTGGGGCCAAAAGAACGACCCGTCACTGGTGCACGCTTGGGGGCAGGTCCGGTCCATTGAAGGTAAGGATGTTGATGGCGCTGGGCCGCTAGTATATCCACATTTCAGTATAAAGGGGCAATTACTATATAGGGTAAACCTAGCCGCGGGCACAGGACAGCCTGTAACACAATTATTGGTTCCCCCGTCTTGTCGGACCGAGGTCATGAGGCTGGCGCATGATATCCCTTTTGCGGGGCACCTCGGAGCCGAGAAGACGAGGGAGCGAATATTGGCTCGATTCTATTGGCTCGGTCTTCATACTGATGTGTCGAAATATGTAGCCACATGCCCAGACTGCCAGCGAGTAGCGCCAGGTCGAGTGCGCCCCGCTCCTTTGGTCCCACTGCCGATTATTTCCACTCCGTTCGAGCGCATTGCAATGGACATAATGGGCCCATTGCTACCTTCTGACTCTGGGTATACGCATATATTAGTAGTGGTGGATTATGCAACGCGATACCCAGAGGCAGTTCCATTGAGGTCCACTAGTGCAGCTGCAATAGCCACCGAGTTAGCGCACATTATGGCTAGAGTAGGGATCCCCAAGGAGATTTTGACGGATCACGGAACCAATTTTTTGTCCAATACGTTACAGCAGGTGTACAAAATATTAAAAATACGTCCCATCAGGACGTCCGTTTATCATCCACAATCGGACGGTTTGGTTGAACGTTTTAATCAGACCTTAAAGTCGATGCTGAGGCGATTTGTAACACAGGAGCAGAAACATTGGGCATCGCTTCTTCCCTACCTCCTTTTTGCGGTGAGAGAAGTGCCGCAGAGTTCAACGGGGTTCTCCCCCTTTGAGCTCCTGTACGGCCGGCAGCCTCGCGGCATTCTCGACCTGCTGAGGGAGGGGTGGGAGGAGCACAAAGGCTCGTCTAAAAATGTAGTGAAGTATGTGCTCCTACTACGAGATCGGCTGGATTTGGTCGGTCGTTTGGCCCAAGACAACCTCAGATCGGCTCAGCACCGACAACAGCAGCATTACAACAAAAATGCACGGATTCGAACCTTTCGACCAGGGGACAAGGTAATGCTGCTACTTCCCTCATCTGAATCGAAACTGTGTGCTAAATGGCAGGGGCCGTATGAGGTGATTCGGGCTATAGGGAAAGTAAATTATGAAATTAGACAGCCCGATCGCCGAAATGAACGTGAAATTTATCATGTCAATTTATTAAAGCCCTGGCAGGCAAGGGAGGTCTTATTTATAGCCCCAGGCAATATGGAGGATGATTTAGGTCCCTGTCCAGAGACCCCGAGCACAAGAGCGATTTCTATGGGGGAACAATTGGTTCCGGATCAGCAAAGAGAGCTGCGTAAGCTTATTGAGGAGTTCAGCGATGTTTTTTCTGACGTGCCCGGCAGGACAAACTTAGTTGAATATGACATTATCTCTCCACCAGGTGTCACAGTGCGAGAGAGACCGTACCGGATCCCGGAAAGTCGACGAAGTGGCGTTCGCAAAGAGGTATGGGATATGCTCGAGCTTGGGGTGATTGAGCCTTCCAGGAGCGAGTGGTGCAGTCCGATTGTCATAGTGGCTAAGAAAGACGGCACCAACCGCTTCTGTGTGGATTTCAGAAAGGTGAACGCTATTGCTAAGTTCGATGCATATCCCATGCCTCGGGTCGACGAACTTTTAGACAGACTGGGAAAAGCGAGGTTTATTTCCACTCTGGACCTGACGAAGGGATACTGGCAAATCCCTTTAACCCGCAGCTCCAGAGAGAAAACCGCATTTTCAACACCAGAAGGGCTGTTCCACTTTAAAACCATGCCATTTGGGCTACATGGTGCGCCCGCTGCCTTTCAGAGACTGATGGACCAGGTTTTACGCCCACATCATGAATATGCAGCAGCGTATATTGATGATGTGGTGATATACAGCTCCACCTGGCGAGAGCATTTGGCTAGGGTTGCAGCCGTTCTTCAGTCTCTAAGGGCAGCCCGGCTGACAGCTAACTTGAGGAAATGTGCGTTTGCCAAAACAGAGACTCAATATTTGGGATTTTTAATGGGGAATGGAAGGGTGAGACCTGTAGTCACCAAAATCCAGGCTTTGGTTGATGCAGCGATCCCCAAAACCAAGACTCAGGTGAGGTCACTACTGGGCTTAGCCGGTTATTACCGCCGCTTCATCCCCGAGTACGCCACAGTGGTTAACCCGTTAGTCGACCTCACCAAAAAGAGTGCTCCAAATTTAATTAAATGGTCAGCTGAGTGTCAGGGAGCGTTTGATACTATTAAGCGTACACTTTGCCAGGCCCCCACTCTTATTACTCCAGATTTCACCAAGAGATTCATCCTCCACACCGACGCATCGGATGTAGGTTTGGGTGCAGTCTTGTCCCAAAAAGTAGCTGGAGTAGAGCACCCGATATTATACCTCAGTAAAAAAATGTTACCTCGGGAACGCAACTACTCCGTAGTCGAAAAAGAGTGTTTGGCCATTAAATGGGCTACTCACTCTTTACGATACTACCTGCTGGGACACTCATTTGATCTGGTCACAGACCACGCCCCACTCAAGTGGTTAAGCACAATGAAGGACAGCAATGCCCGGATAACTCGGTGGTATCTGGCATTGCAGCCCTTCATGTACCACATGGTACACCGTGCGGGGAAAGACCACCAAAATGCGGATTATTTTTCCCGGGAGGGGGGAGTAATGGGGAAGGTAGATTTAGCCGAGTGTTCCTTCGGCTCCACTCTGAGCGGTGGGATATGTGACGGAAAGATGAGTTCTGGTGATAAATCTTCCTCCCAACCTGTGAGGGCGCTAAAGAACGGGAGGAGAAGTATCTGGAAGGGCTGGCCTGACAGTTCGTTTCCGGGTCAGGGAAGTGGGTCAGCCTGGATGGAAGCGCGACTCTGTTGTAAGACCGTATTGATTTGAAAGGTAAACGAGAGGCAGCTGCAAGTAATAAGGCAGCTGCAACCGTTTATCTAGATATCATGCGGGATTACATATAGGGGCCAGGGTAACGCTGATCTTTTCCTTCGTTTGGGTAAATGTGCGGAGAGAGAAGGAGCGAGAGAGGAGCTCTCGTTGTTGCAGAGAATTACGTGTTGTGTATTGTTGTGTTGTTTTGTAATTGTCTGCGTTTTGCACCACCAGACAGTTAACTCACCTATCCGGAGCTGTCGACCAGGGTCAGCACAATCCGGATCACCACTGCACGGAACCGTCACGAAATACAGTGTCTTCACCCACCACAAGCACGTCTGCACTCACCCAGGACTGGTGACCGTGTGTTCGTTTTGTTCGGGACTGTGTCTGTGTTATTGCTATCCCCGTGCTTTACACATTGTTGTGTATAGCCGGGGATTTATTATTTAACGGTCACCAGACCTGGATTATAAATAAAAGCACCTTTTCACTGGAAACTGTTGTCTGCCTGTCACTCCTGCATCGCATCACCGTTTTACCTGTTCCCCTCCACTAGCCACTTTGCCACAGCATGTTAGAGCATTGGTGAATCAACCACTTTTAGGATTAAGCAAACATAGTCACATAGGTGGTGGGATGCAATTCCGGTTGATTACACTTTGTTGTAAGTTTCGTTGGCTTATACCGTAGATCCACCCCAAAAAGAGTTCAAATTTCCAAAAAACAAGAGGTAATTATAGAGAACAAAAAAAGGCTGGAAATGAAAATATATAATACCCAATGATTTTAAAATACTAAAACCCTTGTGACTCTTATACATAGAGTTAATTCCAATGTTACATTTTGCAGAAGTTTATGTTAACAAAATAATGTTGTTCAATCAATACCATGTTTCTGTATTTCTCAGCATTGAATAGACATAACAGCATTTTGCATGCTGATTTCAATAGTCTTACACCACTTACAGCACCCTGTCTCCTCTAAGTGGTATGTGCCGAAATACACAGACCCCAGGGTCCTTGCTTACTCACCAAGTCGAAATTTACCTTGCATACAGCAGGCAGCTCGCCTTCCCCACAGGATTTGATTTAGACTTACTGCCAGGCTCACTCAGCACCAGCCAGGAATTGAACCAAGGCGCTCTCATCCGAAGGGCTTCTATGTAAATCAATGCACCAAACTGGTTACAACCCTGTTTGATATTCTGACAGCCCATAAGAAGACTTCAAACAGAAAGCATTGAATTCCTAAATGACTACTGGAAGAACAGTGTAATCGTTGCTCTGGTCCCCTAAAGCTTAAAACTAATAAACGTTGTTTATTTATATTGCTGCAGAACAAAAAGTTGTACACAGTAAACAGCTTTTCGGCAATACAAGCAACAACACTGATTTACATTTACATTTAAATTACATTTAATTTGGAACCTGTCTGCTTGAGAAAAGGGAATGTGCTTTTTGCCTTAGCTTTGCTGTCTCAGTTCAAATTACAATTTGCTATTAGTATTTTAAAGTCTCTTATTCAGGCTTTATCCATTTCACTCCTTGGCTAAACAAAGTGTCCACCTGCAACATTCTAAGAGCTTAACAGCATCCCACTGTTCTTTGCTGGTAAAGCAGAGAGAGTTATTAATTATTAGTATTCCTAAACCAAGCAGACTAGCTAGGGGTAGAGATTATGACAGGCATCAAAAATACACCTTAAAAAAGAAACACTCATCAATCAAGAGATTGATTTGCCTGTTTTACTCCAATCACTGCTTCCTTACTAAATATCTTACTAAATCTTACTTTATGGTCAGACTTCCCCTGCTTATTATCCCTCATCAAGGATGAAATCCCCTGCGAAGGGGAGGTGAATAATGGAGGCGTACAGACATATGTCACACTTCACACATTTTGCAGATAACAGTAGAACCGCTTACCCAACTGTCATGAAATTTGGTATTAAAAGTATTCAGCATAAGTTATTGAGAATATTAGATTGTGGAGATATATAGGGCGTCTGTATGTCCGTGGATCTTTCTGTCTGTATATCACACTTCTACTGTTGCATATATCTGGAGAATTGCTTATCAAATTGTGATTAAACATGTAATTGCTTTGTCTTATTCTATATTAATCTGTAATACTTTTAATATATATCATGGTCATCAACTTTCCTATCATCTCAATAACTGATAGAGACTTTTTTATTTTCTGGCAGTAATATCTTAATCATTCAGTAAAAGAATGCAATAAAAATCAAGTATCAAGGCAAACTTTAATCATTTCATTTCAAGAACCCATAAAATAGATTATAAACTTTTACACACAACATTTTTATTTTCTTCAAAATGACAGCCAGTACCACTTAAATTATTAAACTGGAGTAAAAGCTGATTATGTGTTTTATGAGTGGCTGATCAGACGCACATACAAATGTTATGCATTTAACTCCTGTATCTATTATATGAGTAAATATTTGGTTGTTGCAGACTTGGAGACAACAAAGTATTTTCAAAACTTTAAGGCATAGGATTAATTTTAGTAGTACCGGTATGTAAAAAAAAAACTTAATGTAATGGACTGACACTGTGAAACAGACGGACAGACAGTAAGACTTCCTGACTACAGATTTTGATACATAACTCAGGATATATGCAGAACTCTAAAATGATAGAAGGAAAGACTAACAGACAAACAACCATATACCCCAAGATTTTAACCATTCGATAATTTAAGATTATGATAAATTTGGCAGGCCATTTATATAAAAGAAAGACAAAAGTTTTTTTTTTTTTTTTTTCAAACAAATTTTAATTAATATCAAATAAAAATACCAGATGCGATCAGGCACAAGTATTTTTATTATTATTATTTTTTACATTATTGTGATTATTTTGAACATTTCATCAACATTATAAACTCTGTTAAATGAAGAGGTCTTACTTTGTGAAAGGGAGCCCTTCAATTAAAATGAATGTACAGTCGGCTGGATGTGCTGATGGAATTAGGTGGGTCCCAGTATTTAAGCCTGGGGTGTAAGGCAACTGGGTCTCTGACTTCTCGAAGGAGTTACTTGTCCAAGTAGATGCTTCTGAGGTTGGAATGTGCATGATTTTGTCCAAGGAGGTAAAAAGCGCTTAGAATTAGTGCTTTAGAATTACACCTTGTTGGGCAAAAGTGCCCTAACATTTCTTATTTTTATTATCTTCTCAAAACCTTGATTTCCCTCACGGAAAGTGGTACCAAAAAGAACTACTGCACATCAACTGAAAGGAAAGGGTAATTTTCTCACCAGCATACATTTAACACCAGGAGTTGCAAGCCTGGATTCAGTAGTGTTTAAATAAGTGTGGTTTTGTGGTTTATTCTGCAATGCTCAGATAATGAGAAACTGGAGTTTCATCAAATGGATCCCTGGGTTCTCGTATCCTAGCCCTAGGATTCCCCCATGACCAGTGTGGAGTACTATACTTCAGAATCTTCTATGTTAGAAAACAAGCACGGCATATCAATCCATAACAGGGACCTCTTATTTTATAACAGGAAATGTTTCCTTGAGCCTCTACAACAATCAATATAATATATAAAAGTATATAACATTGCAAATAAAAATGTTTCAGACATTCATACAATGAAAACATTTACAAACAGGCAAGTAAACTTTAAAGCCTGAAAAAAGCATTGTAAAACATCAGTCTTCAACCTCTATTCTACTTTAGCATTCATCAATTGTTCAGAACACTGCCCAGCAATTACTTGTTGCACATTTTATCTTTCTTTTAGGAAGAGAAATGATCCTTCCAATTCAAACAACCTAATCAATATAAAAATATGGAAAATAAACAAAAACCCAGGCATATCGTTACAGAAATAATCAGAAAATACCCACCATCCAAATGAAAGCGCTTTTTACTTTTCATGTATTATTTGTTAAATTTTTTTGACTGAATACATATTTATTATAGACATATGTATATAGGTAAATATATAATATGTACAAGGTTTCCTACAGAAGGGTAGCTTCATCAATTTCCTTACGGTAGTCCAGCTAAAATCCAGCACTTTAGATTAATATAAAAATATCCAGTCAAAATGTTTAGTAGAGTACATTTAAAAATGCTGGTAGTAAATCTACAAAAGGCTACCCTACTCCCCATATTTTCCTCATACCTAACTACATATCTACCTACATACCTACCTACCTCTCTCCAAATTCTGCATGGACAGTGCAAGGCTCTCGCCAGTCGAATGCAGTCATATATTATTCTTTTTTATTTATTTTTTATTGGGGATCCAGTATATCGGCAGGCCAAGTTCAGCACATTCCTCAATAGATGCTAATCCTCCCAGACATTTTTGGAACTTCATTCTGTGAGTCTTGCAGCAAGCTGATGTGAGCCCCATATTTTGGAACCAGTTTTTTATTTTTTTTATGTTTTTGTTTGTGTTAAACAAATCTTGCTCTATAAATTAGGTTTCAGATATTTTCTTGCCACTGGCAGCTAGTTGCACTCCAAAATATTACCTATTTACCAATAATGCAGAACAGGGCATTTGTTTTTCATTTGATTAACTGCTCAGACTGGTGACATATTGGATGCTGTGTTAGTCTTCACAGTGTCTAACAAAATAATAAAAAATATGGTGTCCTTCACTTGTGTAAATGTAAGACTGAACCAAAGACATTGATTAAGTTAGAGGGAGGAGATTATGAAATGTGTAAACTAGAAATACATTTTTGAGCTGAATATATATGAACACCTTACAGCTGTTGCTTGAGATATACAGGTAATCCATAAATCACTGACATATGTATCTATACAAAGTGATGTTATGATACATCCCATCACATCTCTAGTCATAAAATCATTACCAGTTAATTCCTTGGTGGATAAAGAGATGGAATATGTAAATTGGGACAGGTGTATTATAAGTGTTAAGGTACTTTGTCATTAAGATACGATTTCACTTTGAGCATCCCATTATCAGGTGCATCTCATGGTTATGGCTGTTCTAGAAAAAAAAGTTTCACAGTACTGTGCTACTAATGTCTTCAGTAAAATAGACTGTTAGATGTTGAACACATATACTCTATGAGATTTTCATAAACCAGCTTGTCATCCCATGTATAGCACTTACAGCTATTATACTAGTTTATCAAGGTTGATATCTTAGTGAGGACTCAACATGTTTGCCTTTGTGACTTATAGTCATCCCAACAACTTTTTCCAATGTGTGCTGTTGTCATTTCCAACATTGTACTCCAGTCTTCTTTATATTGGCTTCACA
This sequence comes from Polyodon spathula, assembly GCF_017654505.1. Taxonomy (NCBI): domain Eukaryota; kingdom Metazoa; phylum Chordata; class Actinopteri; order Acipenseriformes; family Polyodontidae; genus Polyodon; species Polyodon spathula. Next base: position 9,677,897 of record NC_054553.1, read on the forward strand.
GTCATTTGTGAATACAAAAATAGACCCCGCTGTGGTGAGTTAATTAGATAGCTATATTTTCATGCAGATATCATTCTCGTGGCTGTGGTTAACAGTGATTTTCTTTATTTGATAACACAATAATGATAAGCAGCATATATAAGCAACATATATGCAATATCAGAAAAGCAATACAGAAATTCCTGTACTAAAAAAGCAAAAACAGGTTTAAATGTCATTTTCTTTCTTTTTTTTTTTAATAAGAATATAAACTGCCCCATTTTTTTGCAAAAGAAATGTGTCAAAATTAAGAAACAACTTTAGATTGGCAATTTGACACTTTTAAATCTAATACCAATTGCTATTGAGGTAAAAAGCTTTGATGAAAAGAGCCCAGTGGTCTGGATCAGCCAAGAAAACATAATTTGCAGTCTCTGAACAATAATGCAGATTCAAAATTACCATAAATGATGACCAATCTGGAATAAAAGTGTATTGTTTTATTTTTTATTTTTTTTTATTGATTTGCTTTGCAAAAATACAGAAAAACTAAAGCTTTAGTAAAGATTTGTGCCTGCTGCAACAGATAATGATCAAAGCCAGGTACAAATGTTTGCTTTCTTTTGTGTCTTTTCTGTTATGACTTACCCTTCCCAGCCTGCAAATAATTGGAAATGCCATGGGGGAGAATCAACTGAAGAAACAAGGCTGTTTTATTTATTTTACATGATGGGAAAAAGGTCTCCTGGATGTTGCATCTGGAAACTCTTTTCCTGCTCCTCTGTACATTTTTTTTTTTAAATCTAAATACACATTTGTCAAAAGGTATCCTTCCTTGAAAGGTGAATATCAGACTGAACTCAGGTAATACAGGTAAAGTGTTATGCGACATAAATAAATACTTGAGTAAATAAAAGCAGGGAATAAAACAAAAAGATCCACTCACGTTATCTGTCTGGGGAATACTCTGCTCTGGACAGGATGTAAAGAAAGCAGGCGATTCAGTTTCCCTTAGCACTGCAATTCCTCTGAATAAAAGCCAAACCTATTAGACTTTTATCCCTAAATAGTTTTAGGTATGTCAATCTGAGACTCACTCAGAGTTTGCAGTAATGGTGCTTGTGCTGACAAAGAAGAGTCTCAGCGCCACAGCTCCCTGCCTACGCGAGCGGCTGGCTCTGTATGAAGGACATGATGTGATGTCCGTGGTGTAGAAGTCTGTCATTGGAGCCTAGAGTGACTCGGCTCTGCGATCTTGTTCCCCATTTATAATGTAACCAAGAATAATGTAGTGGAGAATTGGGCCATTCACACTTGACCCCGGATCATCAATAGTCCACCGCAGCAGTGACAATGAAAAAGCACAGGAGGCTTGAATGATGTATGAAAGATCACAGCAGTGTTTAGTACGGGGCTAAGCAGAAAATATCTCAACGGCAAAATTGAAGCCAGAGGGACTTCAAAACAATTTAGCAATGGGGACAGCCAATTTAAAAGTGCAGGTAAGCCAGACAAAGAGGCTTAAAGTGGCAGTGACCCTTATCAGACTCCTCAGTTTGGTGCTGTTCCTGGATTATGGGCCTTTCAAAGTACAAAACAGCTCATGAAAAGACTTCCATTTTCCACATCCAACCATAGGCATCTGAGTTTTAACCTTTTAAATACTTACAGGAATTTAAAGAAAATATCTAAGAACTAATCACAGACTGTTATCGGTTTCAAATTTGCTACAGTCATCTCCTTAAAGCTAATATCTAGAATATTATAATACAATTGAAGCCAATAAAGAGCAGAATACTAAAAAAAGTAACCGCTTGGGCTGTGTCAGTTTATAATGATTGGCTGGCACAAACAAAAAATAGTATGGACTGGAAAACTGCACGTAAGACTGAAATAAATACAGTTCTCTTTCAATTCGAAACTAATTGGTATTGCCGTCAGGTGATAGGATTATGTTGAGCTTAATATAAAAGCTGCCTTTAGGCCTCCGTAGCTCTGATGTCAGCACCCCGCTCCTCGGATACTGAATGACTATGCAGAGCGTAGGAAACCCAGCCTTTTTGCTTTCAGCTGCTGATCAGGATTGAGCGTAATCTATTTGTTGTTCTACAACACTCTGATTATTAAATAAAAAATAAAATTCAGTGTCTGCCTTTAGCTCTCATATTCGACTGCCCCTTAAGCACTCCGCTGAGTCGCTTATTCGAGCGTTCTCGCTCTTTTCAGCTTGCTGAATCTTTGAGTCTGTCTCGCTTATTATTATTATTTATTACTTTGAGAGCTTATTGTTATTACCTGTATATTTTATTACTTGTACTAACATTTGTTTTTTCTTTCTTTCAGAGAGAAACACGAAGTGTGTGTGTGTGTGTTGGCTGTGGACCAGACGGAACACTACAGCAGCGATCTTTTTAGATCATAACTTGCTAAACACTCAGCAGCGGTTTTTATTAGACCATAACCTGCTCCAGACACTAGCTGCACACAGAGTTTTTTCCCTGTGTGTTGGCTTAGAGCTCCTGATCTAAATTTTAATTGGGTATTCTGAGGGATTATTCCCCAAGTGTGTCTCACCACACCCTCGCAGCGACATGCACACCCGTGCACTCCCGTGCACCATGCACACCCATGTACCATGCAAGTGCACATCCTTGCACATGCACACCTGAGCACTCCCGTGCACACCCGTACTCGTGCACATCCGTGCCCGTGCACCCCTTGCATATAAGGCACATCCGTTCCGTGCACCCCATGCACACCTGTGCTCGTGGACATCTGTGCCCATGCACCCCATGCATACCCATGCACCTCCATGTAGCTACGCACTTCCATGCCCATGCACCCCCTGCACACCTGTGCCCCGTGCACAACCGTGCCCATGCACATCCGTGCCCGTGCACCCCATGCATACCGTGCCGGTACACCTATCTGCGCACCTGTAGCTTGTGCGCTCTCCGTGCACATCTGAGTACCCCATGCACTCATCTGTTCTGTGCCCATGCACTTATCGTACACCCCGTGGGCATACCCGCTCCTGTGCACATTTGTAACCGCCGTGCAACCCGGGCAAGTGCTGTGCACTATTCTGGGTTTCCATGAATGCAGCTCTTGTAGCCGAAAATGCCCCCAGAGGACCCGCATGAATTCTGTGTTTCATGCCTGGGTAGAACATGCTGCTTTAGCTCTGTCCGACATAGCATTCTGCACTCTCTGCGGGAAGTTCCAGAAGCGGGTCCTAAAGGCTAGAGCCAACACTGCAGTGGGGCTGGGATCTCGTTCTAACAGAGGATCTCATTGTTAGTATGTTCCCCCTTCAGGTGGTACAGCATCATCTCCTGCCCGCCTGCAACTAGGTGGTGATGGGACAACAGTCACTCATGATGAGTATGTTGTTGGCCCCTGGCACCACGGTTGCGCCGGTTCCCCAGCCGTCCGTTCCGACTGTTGAGCCTGAGCCTGAGCCTGAGCTTAAGCCTGAGGCCATCTCAGACTATGAAGAGGACATCCTCTCTCTACAGACGTCTGGTGATGACAAGCTTGTGCAGGAGGGATCTTCTTGCAACTCGGTGGACGAGCTGCAACAAGAACCGAAGGTATCTCCAGAGCCAGCGTTTGAGGCTTTGGTTGAGCGGGCGGCTCAATGTCTATGGGTGGAATGGCCCAGAGAAGGAGCTCCAGGCCTCTGGTTCTCCTCAGTTAAGCCAGTACAGGACAGGACACTGCCCCCTTTCCCTGACTTTGTCAGGGAGATCCTGGTCCAGCCCAGCTTTAGCACCTAGCACGGTGGCTGGAGCTTGGGTTTTTTCTTCCATGCAGGGAGTGGAGGGTGCAGGCTTGGCAGCCATCCCACCGGTGGACTCCGCCATTGCGGCCCTCATACATGCACCAGGCATTGGACTGGCCAAGGACCTACAATTTCCTAACAGACAGGGTCAGACAACAGAGATGCACCTCAGGAAGGTGTATGTGCTATATTGACCGTAAAAGGGGTGTCAGACACATTGAACAGTTGTTTGTGTGCTATGGTTCTAGGATGCTGGGTCAGGCATTGTCTAAATAGCGCCTGTACCATTGGATAGTGGACGCTATTGCTCTGGCTTATGAATCTGCTGACCTTTCCCCTCCAGGCAATTGAAGGCACATTCTACCAGAGGTATGGCGACGTCCTGGGCCCTCTTTTGAGGTGTCCTAGTGTCTGAAATATGTGCTGCGGCTAGCTGGGCTATGCCACACACTTTCATGAGGTTCTACAGACTGAATGTGCTGGATAAAAAAATCCATTAGTGGATGGCTATTTTCACATTCAGAGAACCGGGGTTGCATCCGCAAACCTTATGTTTTAAGAAGTTTCTTTGCTGAAGTAATAACATCAGCTGGCATACAGTATTCAGTTAGCAGCTACACAAACTTGCGAGCTGGCCTCAAAATTTTTTTTTTTTTAATTCTCCCACAGTTGGACTATCTAGAAACCTGATTTCAGATACCCACTTTAAAACAATGTCTTCATTCATGTCATGAAAACTTATAAAAAAAGACAAGTCACAACATCACCCTGCTGTATCCCAAACAGACTTAAACGAACTTAAGTCATCGGTACTCAGGACACAGTTACCACCCAACCCATTTTATAAGGTAGTTTAAGAACTTATTGGGCACCAGCTGAGAAAGACAGGAAGACCTGGATTTACATCCTTGTAACCTTGTAAACAAAAGGCAGAAATAAACTCCCCTACTCACCAAACAGTGCCACCTACTGCACGATCTGTCCAAAAGTGTAACCAGCCATATAATTTAGAAAATTACATTCCCTGGTACAGTCAGCTTCCTGAGACAAATATTGAAACTATTCTGATAATTTATTTAATTTATTTAATTTATTATTAAAAAATAATTTGTTTATCTATTAAATTCATTGGAACTATTATATTTATTGGAACTATTTTTTCCTTGCATAGTAATATATTAATGAAAAAATAAACCTATATTCATTTTAAAATAAAAATGTGTCTATATCTTTATTTCTAAAAACTAGTAACCCATTTTAGCGCGTTATTCTGTGAGGTTGTGCTAACCAACACAATTCCATTGGTGTTAAGGTCCCACCGATTTCTATGAGCCCGTGCCTCAGCACTATGCCTCTGGGCGTGCAGTTATTCTAGCACAACGAAGACCCTGTCGTGCTTGTGGGACAGCACAGAATAACGATGATATATATATATATATATATATATGATATATATATATATATTATATATATATATATATATATATATTATAATATGAAGTGGATTATACCCATATTTGACTCCTATGCACCCTGAAACCACTTTCAAAGACAAAATGTCTCATTTTCAATCACTCGACAACACAATTCGTCACTTTTAACAAATCTGTCTCTGTGAAGATTTACAATCATCCCCCACCACTGGGAGCACCAAACAAGTCTGATAGACAAATAACTGTCACATGTGACCGTTTTTAACTGCCTGTATTTTTATTGTGTGTTTTATTAGTGAATTTATTTTTAAACTGCTGCTAATTCTCCTATGCACTGTGACTGACGTTTGGGTTAAGCACTTTCCCCACAGTCGATAGGAAGTCCCGCCTTACCTGCCAGTCAAGCCAATGATAGTCATGGGCTGACTATAAAAAGGGAGGAACAGGGACAAGGAGGACAGATAAGTGTTTTGGGAAGAAACACCCAATGTGTCTGGAAGAATACTGAGGAGACAGCAGTACTGGAAGGATCAACAGCATGGAGAACACTCTTGGGAGATTCCTAAGTTTGACTGCAGGGAACAAAGGAACGGATTTGGAGTTTTTGGTTTTTTTTTCTATTTGGGACTTTGTTGCAGTGGGACTCGGTTGGAATATTTTTGTATGGATTTTTGTTTCTTTGGATTTTGTGTTTTTTTGGGATTTTTGTTTTATTATCACCTGCCACTGTTGGACTGTGTTCGAGCTACCTTTTTTGTGGTAATGGGTTGGTGTAGAGAATTATTGACACTGAAGACATTTTTTGGTTTTATTTTTGTTACCTGCCTTGCTGTGTCTGGTTGGCAATCCTTGGACAATCCATTCTCCAGTGGAGTCAAGGTCATGGTCCCGGGAGACAGCCAAGGGTCTGAGGGCGAGAAGAGATAACATTATTTTATTTGCACTTGAATCATTTCCAGAACTGCTCTAACTTTTTAATAATTGGTACTTACCTTTGCTGAGCAATCTCTTTATAGTCCTGTCAGACAAGATCAAGGTCCACCAGCGTTCTACTTAACGTTGTTCCAATGTTCGAGGTCCAACATCTGGGTCCAGAGATACTTACCAGTCAGCGCAGAGGGTCAAGGTCCAGCGCTGGTCTCCAGGAAAGGCAGGAGAGAGAAAGGAGACACTCCTTTCCAGGTTTATCGAAGGTATTGGCTGGTCGGTGGTTGGAGGTCCGGGCAGTGGGCTTGGTGAGGTCCACGGCGGGTTCGGGCTACGAGGGAAGCGGACATTGGGGAGAGGGTCTCTTAGGACTCCGCAGAGCTATCAGAGACTGAATCTTTCTTTTTGGCTTGTCCGCCATTTTGGACAGTAACCTTTACTTTTTTTAGAGAAGTACCAACAGGAGGGGACTGCCTGGTGTATTTTTTTTTTTGTGGCTTTCCCGATCTGTTTTTTAAAAACTTGTTGCTCCATGGTTTTTAGTATTCTATTTTAACCCTGTTGAGAAACAATAAAAAATGTTTTTACCTAACTAAGCATCTAGTGTGTGTATATTGGAACCCAGGGATAAAAAGAACCTTCATCGGTCATCAGGGTCCTTGTCCTTGCCAAATCCAAGGTGGCGTAGCCGTGACAAATTCTAAAAGCAGGTTTACTATGGTTACCCCTGGTCACCCCACCCGTGACATAACCTTCGTCTCTAATAGTGACTAAGAAAAAAAAAAAAACATTGATACACCTTTTCCTTAAATACGTTATTTTTTTGCAGTTTATTATCTACCTAGTTTAATTCACCGTTCCGGAATTATCAAAAATATATTTGAGTTCATACTGTATTACTATATTAATTTACAATATTATTATTCATTAAATTCACTTGCAATTTGAACTTTAACACCTGTCTTTTTTATTACAGATACTAATAACCATGTATTTAAAAAATATATAAATGGGTTTCAGTGCGTTAAAGGAAAATAATCCCATCTCGGGTTGCTGTGACAGTTTTAAACTACGCAACCTAACTGTCTCGTAGTTTTTAATGTCACATAAACCCTAGAAGGAATTATTTTCCTGTAATTCACTGAAGCCCATTTATTATTATATATGCTTTAAAGTCTGTTTCAATGCTCTTTTCAAAATGGTCGCTCTAGTGCACTGGGGTTTAAGATTTGTCCCCCAAATCAACGCAGGAAGAGTGATTTAAAAAAAAAAAAAAAAAACTAAAAGTGCTCTGGCTTTTCTGTTCCATACCACATCAGATCCTTATTACTGTGTCACCTGTTTGACAATGTGGGCAGTAATCCATACACTATCAGTGCAGTAGACCGGCCATTTTGAAAAGAGCTTTGAAACAGACATTAAAGTTACAAGTGTAAAAAGTTGTCAGGGTGTTAACAGTGAAAAGAAAAATGACAGGTACGTTATTTAAACAGTTGTATCAACATGTGGGGTTATAATGCTATGTTTTTTGGAACCCTGTTACTTCCTCTTTAAGTTTTGCGAATGTGAGCTTTGATACCAAACACAAAAATGAGCAATGTACTGCTTTCCTAATGTATCATATAGTCATAATACAAAAGGCAAGTCACAACCCGATGTATTTATAATGAAACACTTCAAGGGCAGTGACTTTTTGTCTTTTTTAAACTGAACAGCACAAATATATTGTTTGCCTATATAAAATGTAAAGTGTTATAATCCAATTTTAGCTCTTGAAGTTTAGAGAAAATGTTACTGCATTTGTCTTTATCCCATGTTGATAAAGTGATTCCTATTTATATGTCAGATCATATAAGCAGTTTCAGTATTTTATTTTATAAATATACTGTAAATATTTAATGCCTGGTACTGCTGAGTAGCTTTGGTTGAAACATAAATGTAGCCTACAGTATGAGCAAGACTAAACAGAAAACGTTCATATTGAGGTGTACAAAAGTAAAGCCACTGTTGACTCATTAAGACAAAATAAAAAATAAACAATCAAGTGTATAGAGGATTAAAAGGTATAGGTGATGTCTTGTAGCCCAGAGATGGATAGCAGTACTTAATGCTTGCTATACTAGTAATTATTTGCATGCTTTGAATGGTATTAAAAGGGAGAGCTTTACTGAAATCATGCAGTACCAGTATATAAAGGGTTAAGCGACAGTTGAATTTGTACATTGCAGCAGACATGACGGACTGCTGTCCCAACTAGCTTAGGTCTGAACATTTTGTTTGCTCTGCCTCTTTTGTTGGCTCACTCGCCTCAAATATGTGCGAGTACACGTGTCGTTCATTGCACCAAATGCATCTCTGAGGTCGTTCTTAACTTAAGGCGTTATTATCTGAACACTTGTTTGCCCTATCGTCCTTGAGCATAAACACAAGTGTCCGTCCACCAAGGCTCAGGGCTCTGTTTCAACATCGGCTTGTTTGCTTTTATGATGAGGTTACAATCCCTCTAGCTCAGCCAATCGGAGTGGAGATAATCTTTCCATTAGACTATATATATATATTATATATATATATATATATATATATATATATATATATATATATATATAGAGAGAGAGAGAGAGAGAGAGAGAGAGAGAGAGAGAGAGAGAGAGAGAGAGAGAGAGAGAATATATGTACCTTTAAAAACTGTCAATGGAAGTTCAAGATTGATAAGATTTATTGAATTATTAACCAAACATGTGGATGAAAAATAGTGTCAGACGTTGCTACACCACAAGAGTGCATGAACTAGAGAATATGTTATATATTCTTTTATGCAGGGTGGCAGTTCTGCTTCCTTTCTCTGAGACAGATTTGCAGAGCTTTGCTCCCCTCTGTGATGTTTTTCTTATCAATTAGGTTTTATCTACTAGCCAGGCAGGCGGTCCTACCCATGCCGGAGTGCTGATGTTATACCTGCAATACCCCAGGAGGGGTGAATGCACAGACTCCTGGTACAAAGGCACTGACACTAATCACTGCTTTCTTCAGTTCGTTGAATGCGAGGTCAGAAATAACAAACCAAGAAGAGGTATACTGTATATCCCGTAGGGAACCTAGTTTTGTAATGAGAGGCATCCGTACATGAAAACGACTGTATAATGTTTTACAGTGCTATCAAAAATAAATTAATTGTTACATAAGGATTTTATTTGTATGTATTTATTCAGTAACAGTAGGTTTTATATTTAGGAGCAGAGCTCTACAGGTACAGCTGGCTTGACACAGAGTGCGTTTTTCACAGTGGGGTCCTATTCTGTGGTGAAATCAAATTAATACAAAAATGAGAAAAAGATCAATAGTTAGAGAGGTATGTATCAGATTTTAAATCATGCGATACAAATGGAGTATTGGGTACTCAAGTAATAGCTATGGTCTGTATGTTTAAACAGTGGCTGATGAACAGAAGGTCCACACAATCACAAAATATCACAAAGAGAGTTTAGAGCAGGTACAATTTTCAAATATATAATGTATTAAAAGCTTAATATTGTTAATACAGTTCTCAACCATTCAGTATTGTAGTACCACAAAGGTAATAACATGAAAGAGTTAATCTACAGGTTAATACATTTGGTATAAAATCCATTTTATCGGATTGTATAAGGGTCCCCACTTTTTGATTGAGGATCCCTAACACAGTTATTTATTGATTTTTCTGGTACTGCACCCAAAGGGAATCAGCTCAACTATGGGCCTTTTATTTTAAGACTAATTAAGGTCACTTGAGAGTGACTTCCGCTCGGCATTTCATTTTCAGGTCTGTCTTTTTGTGAATTCAAGTGTTAAAATGGAAGAAGGTGTGGATCGTGATGGCCCTGTGACTGCTTTGAACAACTATCCCCAGAGTGCACTGAGACTGGTTTATTATGCCTGAAAGAACAGTTTCATGAATATACAACAGGACTTTGAAAAAAAAAAAAAAAACACATTAATTTAATAACTAATGTTTGTTTAAAACTTGAATTGGGTCCAATATCACAAGTAATAATAAAAAAGTAGATGAAATTACCATATGCATGACCAAATACATTTTTTTTCAAACTTCTTTAAAGTACCACAAGAATAACAATAAAAGTGTGGTGTCTCACTGGTGCTTCACTGTTCTTCACTGAAACAGGCAAGTCTCTAAACCAATGACAAATCCATGCTCTGCTGACACCAATAGTAGGGGCCCTTGACAGAAAGCAAAAAAATCTGCAGCCTATATAAGGGACATTTGTACTCATAAGCCTGTGTTTAAATAGTTGAGATCGCATTCTACTCATATCTGCATGTGTGCAAGTGGAAAAAAAAGACCTGCCTACCTGATTGGATTTGGCATCACCCTGAGCTGTGGGAGCAGCATCATTGCAAAAAGTCTACCAGAAATGGGGGAAAATGAAAATATCTAACAGTATTTAAAAGGCATGATAGTGGATATATATTGAGCAGGTGCAACAGTAGTCATGCTAAATGGCTGCTCCACAATATCAGTCATCAGAGCTTATCAGCTATGACGAAACAGAAGGAAAAGATGATTAAAAAAAAAAAAAAACTTGCAAAGTCTGCAATATTAATGACAGAATAAATCTCAATACAACTTCCAGAACACTGCGATGAGGGCAAGCGGTTGCCCAACCCAATATTTGGTATAGGCCCTAATAAAGAAGCCAAGCGTTGCATGTACCATGTGTTATTTACATACTGTAGGCTGGACCAAATCAAACCCTGATCGCTCTTGTGAAAGAGTGTTTATGCGATATTATAAAATGATTGAGTGCGAACAGCCAATCAGCTTCCAGATCTAGCGAGCTTCTATTTTGCATATATGCCTGCTGGAACGTTGAAGTGCTTAACTGTGAATTGAATTTTAAATCAATCCGTGCATAAATATCGTCTTTTTCCCTTAATGCTTTAATATACAACTAATCATAATACATAAAAAGTTACAAAAACATTTATACTTTCTGATGCTGGTCTAGAGACAAGGGAAATCATATCTGTAACAGGGCATCATAATGAAGGCTCAATTCGCAGCTACTGGACAGCAAACCAACAGGAAAGACGATTGGTTCAAAATTCTGTGATAAGCTGGATCCAAACAACACCCTGCTTCAAAACCAGCCAGTCAAACTGCCAATCTTGTTTTAGTTTGTTCCACACCAGCCAATCCACTCCCTTCCAGCTTGAATGATGTCCCGTCTCCAACAACAAGTTTCGAGTCTGAATCTATACTACACAGACTATTCAACAACCCTAAAGTTAATTTAACTGGCTATGTCATAATAATAGTAAAAACTGTTTCCTCTACATGTATATAATTTTTCTCTTCTAATTATGTTATGGACTATTTTCCTCTGAGGAAGGTTACCAGGCGAAATATCAGACGTTCAAGGTAAATATAGGTTCTAAAGTTGTTTTTTTTTTTTAAAGTGAAAATAAATAAATAATTTCCTAATAGTGACAGAGCAATATTGAACCATACTCTACCATGTGGTAGATGACCTTGACTTTCGTTAGCTCCTCTGCCTGCGGCTCGGGACGCATAACTCCAGTCGTGGTCACCTACCACGAGGTAGAGCCTGCGTTGATGGGCTCTATCGCTTAAATATCGCTAGTTTCTATATTGCAGGAATAGGAGTGATGGCCGAAAGCAACATGAAAACAGCTGTTTTCAGCTTGTACTTGTGACATTTTGATGGTGCGAAAACAAGGTTGTAAAGTGCGAAAAGGCAGGCAGCCAGGGTAGAAAAAAATAAAAGTCTGTGTTTTGTTTGAATATCAGTGAATGAATGCTATTACACACAACTACTACTAGTAGTAATAATAATAACAAATAATAATTAATAATAATAATAATAATAATAATAATAATAATAATAATAATAATAATAATAATAATAATAATAATAATCATGCTGCATTGTTCTGTCACCGTTATGAAAGCGTGCCACGTTGTTTTCATGATTTTTGTAAAAATCCATACCATGCCCTGGCTTGTGTCAGCATCATACAATGCCAGCATCCTCATACCCGACTGGCACAGTGCTGCCCAGAGCCCTGTTGTGCACAAGGCTAACTGTACAAGAACATCCAAAAACTAATGTCGCCAGGACCAATACCGGTACATGTTATATACAATAAGAAGTGGAATGAAATGCTATTCAGTGCCGTGAAAAAAAGAAAAACAGTGGATATCAGATTTTTTTTTTTTTCTTAAACTGGCAGAGTTTTATTAGATTTTATTATTATTATTATTATTATTATTATTATTATATATTATTATTATTATTATTATTATTATTATTATTTTCTCCTGTCAAAAACCCAAAGCACATTAAAAACTTAATCTTGATGCTTCTGAGTTGACCTTTATAGGTATTACATAATTTTGTTATCTACCTGGATTTATACGTTTTGAGGGGACCGCTTGGCATGCTGACCCGTACAGTATAGCCACAATGTGCTCCCTTGTAATGGAACGGTGGGCTTGTTCTTGCATGCCGAGACTTTGGGCTTCATAATGTTTCTGTGTAGGCCAGCATGTTGAAGTACTTTACAAGAGTAACCAAATGTTTAATTCTAAAAGTTAATATCTTTAAGCAGTTAAAACATTCATACATTCTTTATTAGTATTCTAGGTTGTATACATTTGTTAGCCTTGTCTTTGTTTGATCTAAGTTCAATTTAATGGAGAACTTTTAAGAAATAAATAATGTGAATGCTATGCTTTAGTGTGACAGGTCCCAGTTCCAAGTTCGCCCTCCGCCTCTGTGTGGCCTCGGCCTTTGTGATTCGCCTGCCTGCGTTAACTTAGATTGCTACAATACGTATTGCTTTATTAAACATTTACCTTAGTTTAAGGTTGCAACAAACACAACATATTTTATGATAATAATAGGAATAATACATATACTAATATTTTACTGTAAATTATTCATTTTAAATTAATCAGTGTTGTGTGGAAGTGTTCGATATATGAGGTCAGTGGAACGTCTTGAGGCGTGTACTGTTTTTTTGCAAACATTAGGATTTTTTTTTTCTATTTGCTTAATAAGCGATAGCTTTCAACAATTTCGAAGTTGACTATAAAATCTGGTCCTGCAAAAGTCTTGCAATGTGATTTATAGCTGGAATTGAGTAGATTTGATCGGGCGATAGCAAACCACTTGTAGTCAACAAGAGATAGCTGCTTGGATAGGACTTGTTTTGGTTCCGCAAGAACTGTTGCTCTGCCTGAGGGATATCAGTGATGTTGACATTTGAATCTATACTTATACTCAAGTTTAACAATTTGTTTCTTAACTTGAACTGTTTGTTATTAAGTGCGTTTAATGAGATGCTATTTTTTCAGATGTGTTTTTCTGTCAAGTGGCTTGACTTTGCCATTGTGAATGCATCATATAAGCAAGCTATATAACCTGTGCAATACCATGACCTTGCATCTAAGTTATCATTATCATGCTAAGTCAGTAGTTTTCAACTTGATTATTTTTGTTTCGTAATTTTTTTTTTATGCGAGATTGATCAAACTGAGCTAATTAGGACCTCATGGAAAATCAAACTGCTTATTATACCAAAAGATGTCAGAAGGCTATTTGATATCTGCTGTGCAAATGTCAGAAATCACATCGATGAGACGATTCATAGATCAAAAATCCCATTACAGCCTACCACCTGCTGATAAAAAAAACAAAAAAACTAAACATTAAATCGATAAAGAGCGATAAAAAGTTAATCATTTCAAAAAACAAAACACCCGATAAGGGTTATGTGATTTCAACAGGTGACACAAAGTTTTTTTTTGTTTGTTCCTTTTGTTACAGCTGATTAACTTTATACATTGGTTCCCCTCTCATGTTTTTCACTGTAGGTGACATGGACACATTAAGTTAGTACAGTACTAGCAAGCAGCATCACGATTTATCTTTGCTTTCTGAAATAAAGTCTGATGATGACATTTTGGAGGAATTTAAGACAATTGCTTTTAATGAAAGATTAGATAGAAAATGACCTGACAAATTTTATATAGCTTATTTTCATTGGCTAAAGAAAGAAAGTTATGTGTCATCTAATACATTGTTTTCTATTTAAATCATGTAATGTCAAAATGAATGCAGAATCTCTTTGTGAAGCCCTAAATGAACATGAAAGCATATCAGAATAGTTCTTAGGTGTTACCAAGAACACAAAACAAAACAAAATAAAACAACACACACAAAATCAGTCCCTGGGGCTTACTGGAAATTATTTTAACTACAAATGGTGTATAAAATATTCTTAAAGATGAATAACAGCATTACCAAGTGAAAATATGCTAAGGAAAGATGAGAGGTCATTTATTGAGTCCTTACTATAAATTTGAAAGAATTACTATATAACTTTATTTATGATGCCTTTCTCTACTGTATGTCATCAGTTGGGATCTAATTTCTACACTTCTAGTCACAGTACTTGCTTTCTTCTGTTGACTGGTATGATTTGCATAAAGCTGCCATCAGTCTACCGAGTTCCTGGTCTGATGACTTTGGTGCAAAGAAGGTTTTTACAAGGCCACAGTACTTGCATTCTTCTTTTGAGCACTGCAATTTGCATAAAGCAGACACCAGTCCTAAAAGTGGCTCATCGAATGGGTTTAGTTTGAAGCAAAAGTTCAGGCTTGCCAAAAAAGTCATGTTCAGTCTTGTGTGTAGGTTTATAGAAACCAGCAAGAAAGATTTATATAAGCATTTATACTTTATCCACAGCAAAGCTTCATGTGAGTTATCCACCTGCATTTCCTGGTTCAAGAAAAAAATAATAAATAAATTGACTTTACCCTGTAAATCTGTTGGTTATGTATGAATGTATGCTGTGTACTCCAGAATCTGCAGCCATTATCTTACCCAGACCACACTGACTAATTGAGTACATTTCTTTAAAAATGAATAGGAGCAAAGTTCACTCAACTTTGTATTTGAACACATTTTAATTAGAGTATCCTAGTGTAAAAGGATGGGGGATACGCTGCAAGAGAAAGGAGAGGTTTCAGTTGTAAAGCCACACAGGCACCCCAGATTTATTTACAATTATTGGCAATTTTACTCAGGTTGCAGCTATGAGTGACAGCGACTAGGGTACCAGCAACGGTTATACTAACACATTGTTTTCTATTCCGATCTGGTAAAAATTAATGGAAATGCTATTTGCGAAGCCCTCAGTGTTATACCGTTGGTTGCTTCAAACAATGCCGTATCTCATCCGTCTAGAAGGTTGGGTCAGCAACTCTTTTTTTTATTGTGAGCTGTTCTGCAAAGACATGACCTGCAGCCAGACAGGGATCCACAGCCGTCCACTCAGACAATGATGTAAAAAACAGGTTTTTAAAGCTTGTAGCAATGTGTCGATAATTCCTTTCTCTTGCTAGTTGTGCTTTAAATTGCAGACCCCCCTTGCTGTGCACCATGGTACCCCCCCAATCAAAAATCCTAGCAACACTGCTGTTGTCATGAACTACACAGCAGGAAGGCACGCGCTGACAGCTGACAATTACAGAGAGCCTGCAGTGTCTTTTTATCTATAAAGATACTGCAGGAGTGATCCAGCTCAAAGGCAATCTCCACTAGCACAACAGGCTGCATGTAAGTAAGGGCTTTGTTTCTTTCAGAAAAAAAACCTATTATGCAAATGTTGTATTGCGGTAAAAAGATTGTTTTAAAGATCAGCATTTTGCATGTTTCCTTACTCACCAAACAATCTCACAGGTGAGGCTTCCCAAAATCCCCCCCCCCCCCCAAAAAAAAACACAATAAAAGGTTGCCCTATATATTGGAGTCAATCTTGCATACTGAATTTCGGATCCAGTGTTCTTATTTTGCTCAAAACTGAACTTTGATTGAGGAACTTAATTTGAATGCAATTGAGTTGCTTTGCAGGTGATGTCATTCAACAAATTTAGCATCTTCAGCTTAATTTTATCTGATGTTACTATGACAGACTATTGTTTTATTCTTTATTAGTTTATAGTTAGGGACTGTTGTTTTACTTCAGTGACCCAGGAAATGTTTTGCATTCAAATGTTACAATTCTGCTAGCTGGCAAAATGCAAAATGCAAAAAAAAAAAGTCAATTTAGATTCCTTTTGTATTGCATCAAAAAAAATCTAACAAAATCTGAATGGGGTGATAATATTAAAGGCATAACAAAAATACAATTCATTTTAACACAGTTGTAAAAAGGAATACATACCAGTGTCGTAGGGAAAAAGTAGACTGGGGAAAAAGTAGATCATGCAAGCGCAGTAAGGTAAAAGGAAGGTGCGGCAGCTATTTGATTAAAGGGGAAGTTCACTGCACTCAACATTTTCTGTTTGATCATTTTATTTGCCAGATCGTATGGTAATGTGTTCACACACCTCTTTCTTGGTTTTATTTATTTATTTTCTCTGTAAAATATGTGTGATGCAAAGTTTTCTGTATGTCTTTATACTCGGACTAAAGTGTTAAACGTTTGTCAACTTTTTCTGCTGGTGTGTATTTAAAAATGTCAGATGTAGATTGTAGTTGATGTGTGATCGCAAATATTTATTTACTGTATTTTATTAAAATGCTTTACACGTCAAAATGTTGTCAATCTTTGATCGAAATGAAAATGTTTTAGTAATATATTCTAATGACATGCAATCATACAATATTATTAGTACTGCTTATTTTATTTTGTCAGTCGGCCTAGTGATAACTATCAGTTTACAAAGACTTAATGTTTTCATCCTAATTTTAAGAAAAATAAAAGACTAGAAGAACTCAACATGACAGCGAAATTAGAAAAAAAAACTACTGCAATAACGTTTGTTAAACAGACATACAAATTAAACTTACAAACTTAATTTTAAATTATGTATTTATTGTTAATGTATATTACAACATTGTCTTATCTATCATTATACTATCAAATACATCTGATCTACTTATTACAAAATGCATTTAAAAGTATTTATTTTTTGTTAATATATCCAATCTACTTATTCCCTGGATTCGATCTACTAATTCCCCAGACGTAGCACTAGTACAGCAATCTAAGCGTAAACCTTAGAAACAATGGAACCTCCCCTTTAAATTCTAGACTGCGATCCACTTTTTCCCCGGTCTACTTTTTCCCCAGGACACCTCCATGTATTTTCCTGGTGAGATACTTGGGTCTTTTCAATGGAGCCGCATCACAAAAAAAATAGAGCGCTTTTTTCACATAGGTTATTAAAACAACAATTTTGTGCTTGTAAAACTCTATAGTGTATTGTAACACCTGCTGTCACACTGACTTTCTATCGAGTGCAAGGTACAACAGTTACTGACCTACAACAAAACCCACAGGAACACATTGGGGTATTGATGTACAGTAAGCAGCCAGAATGCACTTTCGGCTGAACGATTAGGCCTTTGTAGACCAACTGGAAACTAGTACCTAACTACGGGAAAGAGCACAACCGAAAAACCTTCTTAATGTAATTGCTGCACACAGGAGCTACAGTGCCTGTTTTTAGCAATCCCATAGAAGGGCTGTAATAATTATTCAAATGCTGTCGTTAGACACTGGTCCATTGTAATCACATTCCTGTCTATTGAGAAAGCTTACACAGAAATTATTTTATTTATTAGTACACTATTATATAAAATAGTGTTCATCTGTTTTTCCAAGCCAGTAAACTCTTGATATTTTCATTACAGGTAAGCTACACCTTGAAAATGCAGCTACTTGTTTTCAGCAGCTACCAATAAGGTTTAACTGCGTTTTCCACCCACCAGGAAAAGTTTTAGAAAATGTGCACCAAATATTGTATATTACTTAGCCATATTCTGTCATATGTTTATGTTCTTTTATGCCTTATGACAATTTAATAAGCTGACATATAGTAAGTGTACTTTGTAAACTGTCACATTTTTAAGACATGCCAACATTTTATGATTTCAGATTTTATAGAGGCGTGCTATCATTATTTATTGATGTATGTATGTTGGTATGTACTGTATGTATGTATGTATGTAGTTATTTATGCTTGAGATACATTCTTGTGGCAGGCTGGTGAGTGGATAGAGGCCCAGAGACAGTCTGGAGTTCAAAAAAATAACTATTTTATTATAAACACAAAAATGAAAGGGCACAAGGGCCAAAACAAAGCAATTTAAACACAAATAAAGCAAAAATACACTCACAAAAATAAAGGTTTCCAGGCTGGGCAATGCCTTCACTGGATTCAAAACATTCAAAAATCACAAACACCAGAGGGTCAAGTTAAAACAGTCCATCTTGGTGGTTCTATAGAGTCGTTTGAAAAGATTAAATATATAGCAGAACTAAAATAATGTAATATAATTAACACTACTTATTTTTAAACTAATATCAACAACGTGATTGGAATTCACACCAGGAAATATCCATAATAATAATAATAATAATAATAATAATAATACCTTTTCCAAATAATTTTACATAAGTGTACTTAAGGGTTACTTATAGTCTCAAGAACACACTACATTTTCAATGTAAAAAAAAATGCAGTCAGCATATAGTTGCCTTTTTATCTTTTGCTTTTTTATTTAAAAAATAAAATAAAATAAATACCTAGCTCTTTTGTACACTTTACCGTTCCGTAACATCAGCTGTTTGCATTTAACATCATATTAATTATTGCATGTGGAGTAAAATGTAACTTTACAAAACACATACTTTCTCATCCAAAAAAAATAAGTTTTTGATGAGTGTCCTTGATCTTAAGGGAAAAAATTCTGGGCATGCGCTGCGCAGGGTAAAGTAGTGTGGGTATGCACAGTACTCAAAGTAGATACATTTGATAGAGAGAGTAAATTGATGTGTGAGTGATACTGGCAATGCATGACCCCTCAGGCTGCTAGACTTTAAATCCCCTTTAACTTAAACATAAATACAGCTGTGGCTATAATGGCAGCTTACTGATACAAAGCGCAATGCAGATGAAAAGCGCGCAACTACGTCCCAGACATGGTCAATCTATATTTCGAAATAGATTTTAAATCACTTTTCAGACTTTCTCGGAGTTCAGTTTTAAAATGTTGCTAATTCTTCCTTAATGTTATATAATAAAAGTGTTTTACAAAAATTTTTTGCAGTTTGAACTGTTTAAAATAGGTTCCCATCTCCTTTCGGATTCTTTGAAACAGGTGGAACCACTTTAGATGGAAGATACTCAATCCGACCATATCA
This sequence comes from Polyodon spathula, assembly GCF_017654505.1. Taxonomy (NCBI): domain Eukaryota; kingdom Metazoa; phylum Chordata; class Actinopteri; order Acipenseriformes; family Polyodontidae; genus Polyodon; species Polyodon spathula. Next base: position 9,697,256 of record NC_054553.1, read on the forward strand.
ACCCTTTTGATTTTTGCACGGGGTATGCATTACATTCTTCATATTGTTGGAATTGGGGTTTTGCAACTGTTCTCATCCTTCCTGGCCATTTTAGATTTTTGCTCGGAACACGAAAAACTGTCAAAGTTAAAACACCGCCACAAAAGGCATCCCGACATCCGTCCCTATTCAATGAAGCAGCTTGGTGCCCGTCTTTCTTTCTCTGCCTGCCATGCCTAGCAGCCTGTCATTTTTACACAGTAGTCTCATTGCCGCTTGCTCCTCCGAAACACAAACAGGCCATATACATAAAATTAATTAACAATATTTTAAACACTATCTTCACTTGTTTCTTTTAAACTTTTAGTTAAAACATAATATAATTTTAAATAAAATACTTATTTCCTTTATCTAAACATTGTAGTTGCATTATTTATGGATTCAACTTTATTTTTATGTAAAACTCTGATTTCCAACCATAACATCTCGGTCAAAATGCATTTATGAACCCCCCCCCCCCCCCCACCCCCCAAGACGTATAGAAAATCAAGCCATTAAATCTGAGTTCTAAAAGGTTCAGTCAATATATAAACAGATTTAAATGTAAATATAATTCTAACCACACCATGTGTTATGTTAAGGACCATGTGGCAGGCTGGTGAGTGGATAAAGGCCCAGAGACAGTCTGTAGTTCAAAAAAATAATTTTATTATAAATACACAAAAATAAAAGTGCACAAGGGCAAAATTAAGGGATTTAAACAAAAATAAAGCAAGACAAAAAGCAAAAATAACAATTTCCAGGCTGGGCAATGCCTTCACTGGATGTAGAATTCACAAATACCACCAACCACCAACCACCAACCACCAACCACCAACCACCAACCACCAACCACCAACCACCAACCACCAACCACCAACCACCAACCTGCTTCCTCAGCTCCCTCCTCCCAAATGAGAAGCAGAGGCCTCCTTTTATGTCAGGTGGCTGGGTGCTGATTGATCGTTAATTAAGTTAATCATTTAATCAACTAATCAACCCCAGCCACCTGAACATAATAAACCCAGGCAGGTAGGGGAAATTAACCCCATCCCTGCCAATTTAAAAAGGGCAGAGCTTTGCTCTGCCACAGACCACCACACTCACAGTTTATTAATTGCTGTGTTTATATGATTTTTTACAGCTTAGGAATACCGTGTTTACTCAAATTTAAGTATAAAAAGTGTTTACACTCCCAAATATGGACACCAAAAAAAAAAAAATTGTAAATACCCTGGATGCAATAACCCATATTTAACTCTTAATGAACAAAACACAATAATTAAGTGTTAAAATTACTTTTTAATGTTTTAGGTGCCAGCAGGGAACACTGTATTACTGTACATTAAAGTATCAGAGTATGTCACATACTATATTACAAATGCAAATGTGAAAGGGAAATATGTACAGTACTTTCAGTATTGAACAACAGTCATTGCAGTTGGGAAGGGGTAAATTAACTTGAACTTTATTTCAGTCTGCTTTATTGTGCTCGTTTGTTTAATTTGGCACGTTCGCAAACAAAATTAGTGCAAGACAGAAATGTGTAGTTCACTGTCGGTTTGAGTTAGGATTTTGGATTTTACACTAGTTGGGTTCCCCTACTTAAACCAGGCACAGACCATAACAACAATGAATAAGTTAGAGAATCAGAGAGCAGTATATTAAGCAGTACATACCTTATTGTTCACGTTTCTTGTGCTCCTCCAGATAGAGAAAGAAAGATATATAAATAAATGATTGTTCATTTTGAAGCCGGACCCACGTTGATCATTTCAACAAGTACTATACTGGTAATATTATAGTATTACATAGCCTTTCGATTGTGACTCCATCTTCTGACACAACTCAGATCTCGCAGTTTATCTTCTCTTCAGCAAACAAAATTACTTTTTTTTTAAAAGCTGCATTAAAAAAATTGTGCAGTCATTTTAATACACCAGCACTGTACTGAGAGTAATATCTGCAGAGGGCAGTACTGTGTACAGTTAGTCTTGTTCAAGCGCACTAGAATAATTGACATGCGCAAACATAAATTGGTACCCTAACTAAAAACCTTGAATCCAAGTCACTCCCCACAGATTTGAACTTTTATTTTGGCCACAAAAGAGCGACTTAAATTTGAATAAATACTGTTCTTCAAAATGACCTAGATATCCCTATCAAGGATATAAATAACATGTTAAAGTCATTGATATCATTAATAAGTATGTCACCATAATCTGTATCCAGAGCATGTAGAATCTATCACAATAAATGCCTATGCAAAGTTTATTCAAATCCAGGCAAGCAGTTTCCAAGCTATAGCCTGCAATCATTCAGTCTATCAAGTATCACAACTGTGAAAAACTCACTCTGAGCTAAGTTCAAAGTATGTACAATAAATTGCTGCATTAAAAGCCAATGCGAAGATTAATTAAATTGGGACAAGCTGTTCCCAAATTATAGCCTTCAGTAGCTCAGCCAAGCACTTGTTCTAATGAATGCCCACAACAAATTTAATTAGAACTGAATGAGTGAGTCTCAAGATCTACTGTAGTTAAAACAAACATCCAGGCATCTCCTCTGTATCTCTGTTGCCTGAGAGAAGTGTAAATGAAAATATTATGGAAGCTAATGAGGTAGCAAAATGCATTTTAAAACCAATTTTAATAAAACATAGCAACAGTGTTTAACAGCAGATCAGGGGAACAGTGAAAGTGTTATTGCTAAGGTTTTAAAATAAATAAAAAAAAAAAAAAATGTTATGGCCACATTTGTTGTAACATCCAACAATATCTCAGGAACTATTTGAGATTCAGACTTCATGTATGTTACAGTAAATACATTTATGTATTTGATCTATGGTCATATCCGTGAGAGACAACTGTTTTTTTTTTTAAGATAGCTGGCCCTGTTTGCAAAACATTTCTGTTTTTATTAAGAAGTCAGAGTTAATAAAAGACTGAAGTAAAAGCTTTGAAATATATTCGGTTTTCTTTCTGAATGTTAGCCAGTATATATGACTTTAAGGTGCACGCTTGCCAAGCAAAAAAAGGGATAATACAATAGCTATAAAAACAGTTCTTAAACAGACTATTTTGTTTGGGTGTAAAAATATGAAAGAAAAACTGCCCCAGACAGCCTTAAAATAATGAAAAAGGAGAACTAAAGTAGGTCTAATCATGGGTGATGAGCTGCTGAACCTTAATCAACCCTGCTTAATGCAGCATTGCATATCATATCTTACATACAGGCTTTTCATGTCACAGGCTTTTGATGAAAGCCTTAGAGAGAAAATTAGTTTAAAAGCTAAAATTAAGCCATAAATTGCATTTATCCAAGTCATTTTTGTAGTGACTTGTAAGCAGTTGTATTTGTTTTTTATTAGCTGTCTGCTATTTGTCTCGAAACAATATTTGGGTGTGCAGAATTCCAATTTGTAAATGGATGGGGCCAACTGGAAGTGAACATGGTCACATCGGAAGCTGCATTCTTCCCTCAAGGGAGACTACAAAAATAAAAATCCTGGGATTTTTGATTACGCAGAAATCGAATCCTGAAAGGCAAATCATCACCCTTGACTTATTAATAAATAAATACAAAGTTTTATTTTATAAAAGTAGCTGCATGATAGATAATGTATTGAAAATGACACAGTTTTTCTTTTTCTTTTTTTTTTTAAGAATATCTCAAACGTTTAATTATAGGCTGATATTTCAGCTCTGGGTAGTACTGAATGATACGAGTATTGCACTTTACAGATGTTAGATCCCCGCTCATCTCTTTTAAGAGAGTGTGACAGGGTCTTCCTCGTGTCACGCATGTGGGTAGCCACTGTTCAAGCATACAGAGAGACAGAAGTGGTGTTGAAATGCCAGCACAGGCGCACAGGATTTATTAACAAATAAATAACAAACGAAAGTAAAATAAAGGTGGTCATGTGACGTTACCAGCGATGGTAACGCACAGAGGACTAATGCATCAAGCTGTACAAAAAGTGCAAAATTAAACACAGCACAACAAACTATAAATCAAAGGTGCCGTGAAAACGGCAGGCCTTGCAGCAGCCCCGATCACAGTGATCGCCATGCTTTTATACTGACGCTCCGCTGAGACACGCCCACCCACCTGCTGGAACAGCTGATTGCTTTCAGCTGCTGCTCCACACAGACGGGTAATCGTCCCCAGTGGAGCGACACAGCAGCTAAACAATTAATTAAATCAATACATTAACAATGAACCCAAAAACTTACGATAAACTACATATTTCCCCATGTGCAGGGCTTATGCCTTGCCATAGAGAGTAACAGGCCCTCTGACTTACATGGCTACCATGCTCATTGCTGTGAACGTGTAGGGTCTGTTTCTCCTTCCAGGCAGGAGCCTGTCCTCCTCTGAGTTCTCATTTAGATTGGGATCACAGCTAAATCCCTTACTTGGATCAATTGTGTGACCTTCAAATCCATTGTTAAACACATGTTCATTAGAAAGCACCTTATATAAAGACATCCTTTGCTAGTCTGATAACAGCAGTGCCTCTGTTCTGTTTGAAATAAAACAGTAAAACTGGGAGTCTGAGGCATGCTGCTAGTACGCCTTAAAAATCTCTTCTTGCTTCAAATCAAAGCTTTCCTGGGTGAAAAACTGCCCTTGTCTCAGTCCTTGTAGTGGTATAATTTTTATTAATTTTGGGGAAAGCAGCATGCCTTTTTATCTTTAGCTTATAATAAATTGTGCACTTTACACCGTGCCTGGGGAAAGTTTATGAGTTTTGTAGAAAAGAATATTTAAATTAAAAATGTAAGTACAGTTAAAATGATTAAATGAACCAATCTTCTGTTGCTGAGTTCATTCACTTTATCTTGCTTATTTGTTTGAAATGCTTCCCTTGGTAGCAAACAGACAGCCCAATCCATAAACAGATTATTATTACATGCATTCAGAATGATTCAGAGGAACCCCAACTGTGAGGGGGGCCCCATTTCTTGCTATCATATTGTTAGCACAAGATTGAAGAGGAACAGGTTACCAACTAGCATTACATAATTTATCTCCTGATATGACTAAAGCATTATCTAAGCAATGCTAAGTTAAGCAAGATGAAACTTAGAGTCTAATGAAACTAGAAGTGTGCTAATTGACATCTAATAGATAAATCTCCCAGGGAAGACTAATAAATAGTATAATACAACTGTTGTGACTAGTGTTGATTCACTATAACAATTTAAACATGGCTCGTTGGTTTTAGGTCTCTAAAATCCTAATATCCTCAAATCTGAATATCCTCAATTCTTTTAAAAGATGAATAATCAATCCTAATTTCTGAGGGTATTTATTTATTTTTTAAATTCTCAGGGATTTGATTCAGAATGCAACATTAAACAATGGGCCTCCAGTGTAAAGGTATCATGTCCTAAAAATCCTCATGTCATACAACATAAGGTTAAATGCGTGCTTGTGGGTGTATTGCTAATTAATTGTTACTTTGCATTAGGATGGCAGTTTCACCACTTCCACAAAATGCTGGTGATGAATGTATGCAAATCCATTCACAAATGTATTGTATTTTTAGGCAGTGCACCCACCACGATGAAACCAACTCCATTATTTTTTTTTTTAAATTACTTGAGTTGTATCATTAATTTGGGGGGGGGTTTGAGTAAAAAATGTTGGACATGAAAAAACACATTGTGAGGTATTTATTTAAGTAGTTATTAGAGGTTGTTTATACAACAAGCTTCCCCTGGACTAGCTTAACACAGGCTTATCAGAGCCCAACAAAAAGAAAAGCCAGCGGAACAGTACTGGTGACAAACAAAAATAACAACCGCCATAACCCACTACACCTCACCCCTCGCACAAAGCCAATCCCTCACCCAATGGCGGTTCTGTGTCACTAATAATTTTCGTAGAGACTTCACGGCAACTTCAGCAAGAACAACATTACTCAGTTGTGTGGTCAGTGTTTGAATTGGGGATGCAGGGAAACTATTACCAATAGATAGATAGAAAGCTGCCTAAAGTACCACAGTGTTGACTGTGTTTCACAGTAAGAGAGTTTATGCTTTAGTTCTCTGGTCCATGACAGCCTTCACCTAATATGCACTCTGTGTTAAACTTGAGAAATTTTCTTCTGGCTGTGTTTGCAACAAAGAAATGTGGAAGGTTATATTAACAGCATTTGTACTTGCTAAAAATGATCAGTTTACCAAATGCTACATATGGGTTGGATTTTCCAGACTTGAATGTAAAATTGAATATATATTAAATTATTAAGGTACTAATCAAAACAGACTCTGGAATAGAATGACCAATTACTTATTGACTAGACAGACTGCATCAGAAATATAAATGTATTCTCTGATACAATTCTTGTAGAAATTGAAAACCAATAGAGAGGAGACTAATGTAATATAGTCATCAAAAAAATTTTTTTTCACAAAACGTTATCTAATAAATCTCATATATTCTACAGCTTCATAAAGTTGAATGAAACCTGCTGAACAGCGGTATGTTAACATGTTGAATTACATACATTTACTTAACGAAAAACTGAAATTGAAAAATATACCATTTTCAAAATCTAACATGAAATACTGTATGGCTTCCAGTAGACTTTTGCTATTTAATTTTATCGTTTCTTTGACGACATGATGTTAAATAAAATATCGAAATTATGTTCATATAGTTTTTATTTTTTATATTTTATTGTGTCTCAATCCCCAAATTCTAGGTGCTGGAACACTTTTGGCCATAGCTGCACAGTATTCTCGCTCTACTGTAGTATAGTGTATGTAGTTTACTCATAATGAAAGAGTTAAGTTCTTTTAGTTAAGCAATGACGTTACTGTCAAGCTCGACAAAAAAGTTTGTGTGTATGTGAGCTTTGAAAAATGCCATTCAGTAAACAACCCTGACTGTGAATTGGTAGTATTTATGTAACAGTGAATCTGAATAACACAACAGTCTGCAGTGTTGGAAAAGCTGATGCCCATACATACTAGTGGGTACTTTGGGCCACTTTAGCGTATGTTTATCTTACTACAATACAATGGACACACCTGCAGGTGGAATCAGCCATGTGACCAGAGTAGAGCTTGCATCGGCACAATCGTACCCTTGTTAAGTAAAGGAGATCCTTCTGCTATAAGATTATTATTGCTGAATATTTGCACACAACTCTCACACAGCTTACAGAGGTCTTGTGGAACACATGGATTTACACCCACTGCATACATGGAAGTATTGTGACAGTGCAAGGAGTGAGTACTTAGTTCCAGTGGTAAAACTGTAACCATTTTATTTTAGGAGAATCACTGCAAGTTAAAATGCCTGGCTAGAGATTAATTCGTTGTCATCAATGTAATTGTTAGAAACAAGGTAATGTGCCATTGCAGTGATTGTTTTTGTTATTTATTGGTCTCTCTTGCCTTATTTGCTCCATCTTGCATGTAAAATCTGGAAATATCACAGTTTCTTCGCAACATAGCTGGAAAATCACTTTAATCCCATGGGAGAGTGTTTAAAGTGATTACCCTTTGGCCGATAACCTACAGTTTCTATTTTGATGGCATAATATGGTTGTTTTAAATAAGCTGTAATGTACCTGACGTTCATTCTCCAGCTCAACCCATTTGAGGAGACTCACAATAAACTAGAAAATATACCTTTTTGTTTGTTCATTTGGAAAAAGACCAATACAAATGCATTTAGTGGAGGAAACCTTGCAATACCATTATAGTAATGATTTCCATTAAATGTGAGTAGGTGTTAAAACTTCATCTTGATATTGGACTTGGCTCTCACCGAGATAAGCACCGACTAAGACATAGCTTCTTTTACTGTAAACTAATGTGATCCATATGTGTTTCCTTCCATCTGATGATGTAGATATCATTCTGCCTGGTGTTGATGGCTAAATTGTAATGCTGGCTCCAGGGATCAGCCTATTTGCTTCCCTGGGGCATCAGCACACACAACAGCTGCAATGCTTGCTGTAGGGATCAAACGCAGTGTGGCCTCCCTAGTGAATCAGCATGACAACTTTCTGGACTGAGTTGAGTATGGTAATTCTCAGGGATCTTTAAGTGGGCAACTTCCATCCTTGGTGTTTTGCCGATTAGCCCACACCACCTTAACCAGGCTCGACAGTGATTCTGAAATCCCAGAATTACACCCCTCCGTCCCCCACTCAGCTAAGCCCTGCTTACTTACCTTCCTTTCCATCAACATTGCATTCTTTGTTCTGTGCTTGAGGTCCCCAACCAGAATTTTTGCGCCTCAACAGGAGCCAGTTACTGCTTCTCTCTGCTGCTTCAGACACATTCTTCACTATGCATCGCAACTCTTGACCACTGAATCTGATGTCTCTCAGAAACCAGGTTGTGGAGTGTGCCACAAATCCTCGACAACCCACCTCCACAGGGTAAACCTGGACTCGCCATCTTCACTGTTATGCTTCAGCAGCTATATCCTCCCATGGTACTGTTAACTCTACTAGGTGAACAAGGCGTGCTGATCCAGACCACAAGACAATATCAGGTTGAAAGTTAGTGGTGGCAAAATCTCAGGTGGGAAGATAAGCCATTGTCCAACATCTGCCAGCATTTCCAGTCTCTAGCAGCTTCCAATTGTCCAAGACGAGTTTTGGTTTTAATACCTTTTCTTGATGGTTGCTCCCCTAGACAGAGGAATGTTGTTCTTCTTGTGTCATTGTGACAAAGTGCCCCGCCCCTGTGTGTATTTTGTGTTGTATGTTGGGTGTTAATGTTGGTGTATAGTCATTGGTACAGAGGATGTTTAAAATGTATATTTGTATTTAGGCACGAGGATTGCATAGCACTTCACATGCAAGTAAAATGTAATAACATGTGAGCACGGGGAATAGCAAGCGAGTCTCGGTACATCTGCATAAAAGCAGCATGTTTTCACTCACTCGGGGTTGGGTGTTCGGTGAGTGGAGAACGGGATTGGAGACGGAGGTAATTGTAATAGATATAATAATAGAAGCTCACCGTGTTTTGTCTTTATAGTCCGGTTTGTTTGTCTTTTTGTTTTGACTACAAGTGCCGTGTCCTGTGTCTTGTTTGTCTTACAACCTTTTATTTTCTGTCTGTCTGTTCATTATTAAATGCTGAGCGAGACCATTCGCTCAGCTTCACCAAACTCCACCTCTGTTGTTTACTTCCTGGTTCCTGGTTTCTGGTCTGACGCCACCTACTGCAGCCGTCTTTGTGACAGTCATATATTTCTGGAATTGGTGGTAACCTGTTGGTCATGCTGCATTTGTCTTCCAATGCTAAGGCCAAACATCGCAGCACCTAGACATGATGCCAAGTAAACCATGCTTGGCTAAGACCCACCTTACATCTTGTCAAAATGGGTTTTAATGTAGCTGATGATGAACAAAGAGGACACCACGGATCCCCTCCTACCCATAGATTAAGGTTCTGTGGTGATGGGAGAACATCATATGTTGACCTGATGAGGAAACTGATCCTGCTCTGTTCCATTGTCCATAGGTCTTGCAAGCCGATCTTGCGTTGTTCCACACTCTCCCATCTCGTCAATTCTCCCTGCTTGGCCTGGGAAACTGCCTTTACGCACCTCACCCTCTCCTCCCGCTTTTGCACCTCGTTGACTACCAGCTTCCTCCATTGAGTTTGGCTGCTTTGTGCCATGTAGGAGGAACTGAACTGAGACCAAGGCCTCCTATTCTCTTCCATGCTGTACTTGCCCCGTGATATTAATGATACAAAGGGCAGCCTTTGCATCTTCCACAGCTTCTGTTGCTGCCCCCTTTCTTCCAGTTTTCAACACAGTGTATTACCATGAAGAATACTTATTAGCAGACCACAGTAACGGCAACACAATTAACTTTGAACAAATATTGCATGATACAGTAGCTAACTGCTTGATATAGTGCTGTTATATCACCAGTATGTGGTATGCCAGTGTGTTGATTACACCAATGTCTCATACCATTGTAATTGCCCCTTAGTACAAAACCATTGCCTTACCATAGTAGTGTGATTGACCATCAGTGACAATGCAATGACACTATGTCGACAGCATATGCAGCATTTAGACAGAATAAACAAAGTAAAAAAAAAAAAAAAACTCTTTGTAAATATATACATTTCTCCTCTTTGTTTGGTCTGTTTGTGCACAGGTGTGTGCACAATTTGGTCATTGTTGCTTTATTTTCATCAAAATAGGAAAATGTCATTAACATATTGAGGATCCCAAATATAAAACATTTGCATTATGTAATTAAAAAAACAACTTTATTCATTTGATGGGTTTACGGAAGGAGAATGCCCAAGAGCCACTGCGCATTGCCACCATGTTTTGTCAGTTTTCTTTTTCTTTTTTGTATACTATAATTTTACACTACTATATATGTTTGCCCGGGTGTTACCATTGTTGGTAATGGCTGTGCTTTTTGTTTTCTTTTGTGTGCGCTGCCCGTGAATGAAACTAGGAAAAACTGCTAAGAAAACCAATGGCCTGTTCCTATTTCTGAGAGGTTGCACCCACACCCCTATCACAGTTACAAATATCTATATTTTTCTGATGGAGTCTGTTCGGTGCAACAGTAGTTATGGGTAAAAAAAAAGACTTCTGAGGAATGTGTTTGCTCCTTTAAAAAAGTAGAAAAAAACCTCACAGTGCACTACCAAAAAGGAGGCAACTGTACTTAATTTGCTTCATATCTGCAACTGACCTTAATCAATGAATTCTGCCAGTTAATGCCTGGATTTAAGTTTGAGATACAGTTAAATGGTTTAGCAAATGTAAACCTCCCAAAGGCTCCTATTCATGTTCCCTCCACAGTGTCTCATACACAGCAAAGTAGTAGAGCTGCATTATCAACAAATTAAATAAAAAATTAAAACGTGAAACAGTCACAATGTCTGGTTTCAATGACAGAACACTTAGTCAACATCTATCAGTTGGCATTGCTTTAAGACATAGGGTTTTCATCTTCGGTTTATGAGCCAGGGGAAGAAAAATAATAACAACAACATCAACAAAAACAGGCTATTTGGCAGTTCTTTTATTTTCATAATGTTTGAAATGTTCTGCAGTAGAAACAACTTAGCTGTTACAACTGGGACAATTCACTTCTTACCAGGAGCAAACCTTTCATCTTGTGGTATTGGCTGGCCTTAAGCTGACTTCCAAGATAAGAGCCCACATCATAAAAGCACAATAATAGACATACACATTAATTGCAACTAAAGTCATTCTTCCTCAAGCACTGATTGAGCTGGCCTTACTCAGGTCACTGTTAGATGGTGATGTTCAGCTTTCTCACATATTTTAAGAGTGTGTTGGAGGCAGTTTTTGCTTCATTAATCTATTTACCTCCAGTTTTAGTGTCAGCAACAATAACATGTCATCAGTTTTCAAAGCTTCATTAATATACCGCAGTAACTGACAGAGTCTACATTTTAACCCATTTTGATTCGAACCCATTCATAACTTCAGAAATAAAAAGTAAAACTGTGGACCTTTTCACATGTTGTCTGTTTTCACGTTTGGTGTAAATTGAAGTACAGTTCAGTTTGTTTGCAGACATATGTAAAAATAACTTTTTGAAGCAAGACCATCTTGGTTGTTTCTGTTGTGAATTAGCTGTGTAACAGGCTACTTAATTTTCGTATATTTGTTGAATGTGCATCATAGTTTAAAACTCAGGTTAGGCCCTCTAATATGATGTCATAGTGTTGTTGCAGGAAAAAGGTATTTTCATAACTAGGGATAAGAAGATGTAATGGTTTTAAAGCAGCTTACATTGCACCAGAAATGTAAATGCTACACAATGTCACCTGCCACCTATGGCAAAAACAAGGAAGGCAGGGTGCTTACAATGAAGCAATCCACAATGTTAGAGACTAGAGACAGCTATGAAGTGGAGCATGGGAGAAGGTTGGTTGGAGAAATGAAAGGCAATAAGGGAATGCTTAGGTAAAGTAATATAACGAGTTGGCTGAAAGGTATAATTGGCTGAAATAAAGGTATAATCTCTCTCCAGAAATGTAAATATATTCATCTTTTTAGCCTAGAAATGTTTCTTGAATATATATTTTTGAATTTAAATTATTTGAAACAAACATAATTAAAACTAGAAGGATGTTTGTCTAATGCTGCAAATCAGCTTTGGGCTGTACGTTGTCCTGGGAGTGGTCGATGCTAAATAAGACCTTGCATCTTATGTTTTTTTTATTAGGGTTACTTCAGGTCTGTCACTAGGGCTGCATACAGAGGTGGGTTACGATTGGTTGTTGGGGTGGGATAGCCACATGACACCTTTCAAAGGGCATGAGTTTAGGTGAGTAGTGAGACTATAATGAAAATGAGAAGAGAGTGTGTTTTAGGTCTGAAACATGCATAGAGATAGCAAATACAAATACCTCTACCACTAGAGAATTTTGTGTTTAGGGTTCACCAAGATAAAATGACCTACTTGCAGTCGGGACCAACCAAAACATAGCTGTAATATTTGAGCCTTCAAAGCTTTTCCTCAGCCAGGTAATAAAGATTCGCTATTGGCTCTGTGTTGATGGCTGAAGTGTAATGCTGGCTCCAGGGATCTCACCTTGTTTACTTACCTCCAGTTTACTTACCTTGGCCATCCATTCCTTTTCATTGAAACATTTGAAAAACAGACACATTTAAATGAAAAGCAAACAATAATTATCTGCAGTGTAAGCAATGCAAACAGGAAGACATACAATCCAACAGCGCATTCAATATTTAGCATTTGTTACTGATTTTATTTGTATATGTAATATACAGTAATCTGCCTTGAAAATCAGAAGACAGACAGACATAATCCATGCATAAGGGTCCACATTAAGAAGGAAAACTCTAAAATAGGCTTTTGCAGATGAACCAAAGTTGATCGCGAAGCTGACATACAAATGTGTCATAGCCCTCTCACACTCAATTGGTATCCAGAGTGTGAAACCATACTTACTGTCCTGGGTTAGTGAAGCTGCTCAGATGTTTAGGTCTTAAGGGACCAGCTTTAAAGCCTAGCTGCCGGCACTCATCCTCCCTCCTGATGTAAATTTTTGCTGGCTCTTTATCAAATAGTTGTACAATAAAGCCAACCTACTTGTGGTGTTATACTTTAAATGGAAGTGACTGCTTCTTCCTGTTGCTTTTTCTCTTGCCCTTCTGAATAGGGTCAGTTAATAAACCTTCCCTAAAATACATGCAGTGAGTTCTTTTAGAGTATCATATGTGGTCACATGAGAATATGCTCTAAGCATCCTTGTTAAATTTAAGACTATGAAACAATGTTACTGAATGCAAATGTATACTCCCTGTTCTTTAAAAGTTTGATTAATTGGCCCAAAAAACCCTTGCTGGTCTGTTTTTTAATTGAAGTACAGTGAAAATAAGCCTAAAGTGTGGAGGAACATTGTCACTCAGATTTTTCTATAAAATAAATGAAATCTACCCTTGGTCCATACACCAGAGTCCATCACACTGGAGAGCAATCTTGGGAGCAAGATAGCTGGTTAGCTGAGGCATCTGCCACAGGCTCAACTGAAACAGTGTTTCCTCATTCTTTCTTTGACCGTGCAGGTTAAATTAGGTTCCAGTTCAAATGATAAATTACATGATATCAGTACCTAACTCCTTCATACATTCCAGAAGTGCTCTGATTGAAATGCATGGCATATTATGTGAATATTAAACCAGTAGTATTGCAGGAGGAAGCGGGAGCTGGTTACACTGGGATCCTTAGAAGACTTTTTTTTTTTTTACTCTGGCAAAAGCTCCAGGGTAAATGAATAAATGTTAAGAAATGTAATCTGGGGTCTCCTGAGTGGTGCATTCAGTAAAGTGCCCTATAGCCAGGAGGTCGTTGGTTCAGGTCCAGGCCACTCCATTGCCAGCCGTGGACGGGAGTTCCCAGGGGGCAGTTGGCCGAGCGCCGCCCGGGATTGGCCAGGGTGTCCTCGGCTCACCGCGCACCAGTGACCCCTGTAGACTGGCCGGGTGCCTGCAGGCCTGCCTGTAAGCCTGTATCTCCAATGCTGTGGCTCTGAGGTAGCTGCATGGCAGGCCTGCAGAGTGAAAAGACTGCTGACAACACACACTTTGGAGGATGCGTGTGTTCTTCTTGGTCTCTCCTGCGTCAGTGTAGGGGTTGCAGGGGTGAGCCAGGCTTAAAATTGGGCATTTCAAATTGGGGAGAAAATGGGTTAAAAAAACAACTGGTTGATTTATGTCTTTTAATGTGTGATTAAAAAAAAGAAATAAAAAGTCTGCAATATGTTTAAAAAAATATCAATGCAACACGGACAACAGGGAGTTCTTGTTACCTGCTGGCTGGTTACCCAGCTGTTTACGAAAATCCAGAACAAATTTAAATAAAAAACAACAATGACAAATATTACAGCTCACAATATGCTTTACATTTCTCTGTACATTGATGTCTCAGGGTGCAATAAGATTTGTCAAGGAGAAAAAAAAAAATTATGAGCTAATGAAAGTTTTAAGATACAAAATAGAAGTTCTAATATCCTGTGGAAATAAAAGTGTGGAAGGTCTGCTAAATTGTTAGGCAGGGATTGAGGCCATGGGAAATGACACAAAAGTTACAGGGAAGATGATTTACAAAACAATCCCTAAGAGGGCAGGCTAATCTTGTTTTAGCAGTGGATCCCGAATACGATTACCGACTGTGTCCAGCTCACTCCTATCATGCACATGGATCCCGCATTTATGCTTCTCCACTCACAGATATCCTTCTTTATGCCATCTGACTTTGCTGCAGTTTTCCTTTGCAAATTCCATAAAGGAATTAGAAGCAGTAATCACTGAGGAAGTCACATATTCCTCCAAAAGCATTTAAACAAAGTGTCAACGCATCACATTTAATCAGGGCTTCCCGTGGCTTCCCTGTTTAAACGTTTGCTGTGGTATTCCTTGGTAAAAACACTGAAAAGTGTTTTAAATTATATAGAGGGAGACATCTCATTGGCTAACAAGTGCTCCAACCTGTGCAAATATGTCACCATACATACCAGCACAGCTTGTATGGGTGTTCAAATATGGTCCAAAATGTCTAGGCATTGGCTGTTCAATGGCAAAAGGGCAACACCCCTAGACTTGCGGATATTGGAGCATATCTGAACAACCTTTTGTAAAAGCATGGAGATGTTTACAATTTTAAAAAGTTAACAATGGTACTGTAAATACATACTGTAGTATTAGCATGGGAAAAGTCTCCCATTTACTGTGTGAAAAATCCTCATATTTATAAACCCAAATCTAAATAACAATCTATCTACATTTTAGTGCGGTGTGGAACCATACAGGTTGTGAAAGTAATGACACAAGCATAGCATTAACATGCTTGAATGTCATCTATGACAAATTTGTATGTCATAAATAAATTTAGGCTTCTAAAATAGTGAAGCAAACTAAACCTTGCATCAACACCCTGTGTGTAGCGTCTGACAATGAATGCCATTTATGCTTGCCGTTTTCATTATTATTATTATTATTATTATTATTATTATTATTATTATTATTATTATTATTATTATTATTAAATGTGATGCCAAAAGTGGCATTGTTAAGGTTTTCTCAGGACCTACAATTTGTGTGATGTAACAACCAAACAATTGTATAGACTTTTGTAATCTTAAGTAGCTTATTTGTTAAAATTCTAAAAGTCAATAATGATAAAAAACAAAGTTATGCTGTTCAATATTAGGTTTAGCCCAGAGCAGAACTGGTAAAACATATGGTAAATAAAAGTCCTTACAACTCCATGTGCAAAGATCTGTGACTGTACTCCTGGGTTTCATAAATTTTAAGGATACGGTGTCTGCTCAAACATTTAAAATAAAAAAAAAAAAGCCAGCCGGGTTACTGCTTTAGCTCATCAGTCAAGGAGTGCAAACGCGCTCTATAATTAAGTACCAGTTTACTGCAGATATTCGAACTCAATAAATGTAAATGCAGCTCACTAAGACGCGTACCCTGCTGTCCAGCTGCTGTATATTTGTGTCTTGTGACTGCCCCATAGCGGCACAGATGACTATAAGGATGCACACTCGCCCTAGGGGCTATTGTTTACTGCCTGCTGATAGCAGTAGAAATCTACACATTAAATAATACGGGTACCGACGTTGCTTTCCTTTAACTGTAATTGAATGATAGCCGCTTGTTTAAAGATAAGAAAATCGATTAACTTGCTTAAGAGCAAGATGCAGGTTTAACCTATATGATACGCTATATGTGTATTGTTGTGAAGAAGCTTGTACGAATTTACATAATTTAAAAAGAAACGTGTTTTACTGTGTTTTCGCCTCGTAATATTTTCTGCACCTCAAAACGAAAAGTTACATGTGGGGAAATGTTAGATACACAAATAAAATCGAAGGTTTTAACAATTGTAATGGGGGGAAAAAAAATGAAATGACGTGTATTTATTTATTTATTTTTATTATTATTATTATTATTATTATTATTATTATTATTATTATTATTATTATTATTATTATTTATTATTATTGAGTGTATTTGTAAATAAATTATACAAATAATTCTGGCTATGACTTTGCTACTTAAACATAAGTGGTGTGTTTGAATGCTCACTATTTCTAACAAATATAAAGCTGTGTACATTAACATTTTCAAGAAATACAATAAAAGAGTACTGAAGTGTCGGTCTTGGAGAAAATGTAAGCTGATATTCTGCATCTTAATCGTAATGCTCATACACTGAAATAGAAAAGTAGAAGAATAGATTATAATTACTAGCATGGCCATTAATACTTCTGTTTTTGTAACACAGAAAATTCAACATAATTTCCACTAGCAGTTATAAATGATTAAACTCAGCTTTATGAATCAGTGGCAATTACTGGTATGAAATAAGTTGACTTTAACCACCATACATGAACAGCATCAGCGATCAAACAGTTAGTTAATGAACGAGGAATGCTAATCAATCACATGACTTAGAGTCCTCAATTTTACAAGTAGATATTGTCTGTTCATTAAAGGTGCATTATGCTTTAAAACTATGTTGTTCTTGCAAGACAAGCTATTGACAGTCTTTTAATAAAAACAAACAGTATATTCGTTATTGACAATTAGAGCTATGTTACAAGTTCATTAAGGAATATACATGAAGAAGCTGGTCCATTTTTATTTATTTAATAGATTTTAACTCATGTATTAACTAAGTGTGTAAAGTAGGCAAATAATTTATATCCAACCCTAAAAGTATTATTAATATATTATGAATAAGCATTTATTTACATACAGCTCTCTTGCCCATCTTCAATGCATCAGTTTAAACTCTGGCTAGACTGGAGAGAATATTGAGGAGACCATATTCTTGTCTTCTGGGCAAATATGATGCTAAGCTGCTACTAGTCCATTTACAGTACATAAAGAAAGAGAGAGCAATAAAGAATATTGTATAGGGTGCTGTATGATAGCTGATGTCCACCACTCAGAACGGCTACTTTGATACAGTATTCTAAACTTTGTCATGTAATAGACAGATAAAAAAAGGTAAATAAATGGCATAGCGAATGTTATTGTGATGTGATTTCCTTCTGATTGTCCTTTGATAAACACACACAAATGGGTTCACCTTTATAAAAAATACATTTTAAAGTTTACTCCATAGTCCAAGTTTCAAATTGATATATCTGCAGTATGCTTAAATGCCAAAATCTGCATTCAAATGTAGTTTTATTGCAACTTGCAATGTTATAAAATTTGAAAGTACTGTATTTTAAGCCCTTCTTTGAAAAAGTTTCACATACAGTTGAAAAAGCTTATGCATAATTAAGAAATGTGACATACAGTATAGAAAAAAAAAATAAACAAATAGATTAAAAGCTTTAAACAATGACGGCAGAATGATTATATGAAAAAAAAAAATCTATTATTTTTAGAGGAAGCCCTCTAAAGAGAGTATGCATTATGTAAATAGGGAATAATTACAGTACTAGGACTTGTGCTGTTAGGATATAGGAAATACTATAATGATCTATGGCATATAATTAAATTATTAAATAGATTAAAATGTAACTGGAATTACATTTCGAAATTTAAGAAAAAGTTTCAATTCAAATATCTTGTAAGACAAATAAAAATATCTTTCATGTTCTTTTTGTATCAAACCCCAAATGTTAGAAAGACAAGCTAATTAGAAAGTTCTGTTACATTGTGTAGACAATCCATTATAGTACTATAAAGCTTTTGATGCTAAAAAAATAAATATCTGCAAATTGAATAGAAAAGCTACAATCAAATTATTCAGCAACACATCAATGTTGGCAGTGTACTGTATATGAAGCTTTACTTTAAATCAATAAAATACTACCTTGTCCCAGGAAATGTGCACCTGGACAAGTGATTGCAGCTCACAGTACAGTACATGGAAACCGAATAGGAAGAGAATGAAACTAAAAACCATTCAAATGGAAAAGAGCCTTTAACCTCTAGCGAGTCCAGCCCCACACCTTAAACCAAACAGTACATATTGTAAAACAGAAACAGAAAAACTGTGCTTAAACTGTATCCCTGGAACTTCTCCACTGACCACCGCACAGCTGTGCCATGCTGATAAGCCTTAAAGGGTGAACATCCTGCCCAGGCTGCTGTTCACAGCACCTCAAGTATAGCATCAACATGCATACTTGCAGAATATGCATTTCCTATCAGCAACATAGTACATGTCATTAGCCATAATTTAATAGCATATCTGGTCCATGAACCCTGGTTGGATCTACTGGTAACATGTCCTATTATAATGTATTGTTAAATGGTACCATTAATAATCATTCACAACCTGACTTCAGAATCTTAAAAGACATGCAAAACTCAAGCAATGGTGTTTAATTATAAAGAAACCCATTAATATCAGCAGGTTGTGCCCCATAAGGTTTTAGATTTTTTTTTTTTTACATATTTAAATAAGCAAATTATAATTATCTTGTTATGTTTCATTCCCTTGCAGGTCACATCTAATAGCAGGACCATGCTTGTTTAAGCATAGCCGCACAATTACATTTATTTTGTACTAAAATACTGTTACTTGGTGTCTGCTTTCCCACTTCTTCTTGTGTTTTCCTTTCTGTGCCCTCTACTTCATTAAGGTAGGTGGTCTTTCCCATTTCTTTTCATTCTGTACAGGCCGTTTGAACTGCAGATACAAAACCTTTCTCCCTTCGTTGAAGCCTCCTTACCACCCAAACCCTAAACAGGCATTCAGCTGTTGCTGCCTAGAGCAGAATGGTGGTATGGATGTTATATGCAAGATTGTAGCACAGGCAAACAAAGCATGAATGTAAACAAATAGAAAACATATTTCCAAAAATACATGATGGTTAGAGACACATAGAATGGGGGAGATAATAAAATTAAATGATTCAGATTAATATGGTATAATGTATTTATGTGCAGAGTGTTAAGCTTGTGTCCTTGCACCAACTTCAGGGAACATAAACAAACTGAAAAGCCAACAATGTCTGGGTTCTAATGATGTACACTACACAAAATAGTGAATTTGCTTTGGAAGAATCCAGGACACAGTCACCCAGGGCATTACTTTATTATTCAACATGATATTGAGGCACTGCAGCTTTAATTATGCTATATAGAAGTGCTGCTTTCTTTTAATTCCCTTGCCCGAGCCACCTCAACTCCACACTGTTTTTATAATTGTGGTACTGCAGGTTTGCTTGAGTGGTTTTCTCAGCTCTGCTGAACATGAAACAGCCTTTAAACAGTTCACTGTGATCTCATTATAGGGCTCTCTGTAATAAAAACTATTTCTGACACAAGGCTAATATACCTTAATGTCTGCTTCGCTAAAATAACACTGTGTAACAATTTTTTTTTTTTTTTTTTGTTCCTGGGTAGTAAGTGTTATTTCTTAATTGCTTTTGCCTCAAAAGTATAGAAAATGGGTATTATTCCCCACAAACTTTGCTTTTGTGACCAGGACAGTGATATTTCAAAATATCACTATTTCCAATGGGAAAATGGGAAAATGTGTGTCTTTTCGTTCACATAAAGTCAGAAAAAAACAACATATGAATCCAAATTAACATGTATTTATACTAAAGTAACACAAAGATGACTACAAAAGATTTAGAAGTGAGGTTTTTTTTCGAGATTTACAATTATACTGTATTTACAGTATAATTGTAAATCTCGAAAAACTACTCACTTCTAAATAATAGCCATTTTCTATACTTTTGAGGCATAAGCAATTAGGAAATAACACTTACTACCCAGGAACAAAAATTGTGTTACATAGTGTAATCATCATTGTGACATGCATGTCACTGTGATTGCTGTGCTTTGTTGCATTTGAGTATGGGGGTATTAGTATTGTATTTCCAAACAAGTTTCATACTGAAGGGTGGTGGTGGTGGGGTGGTTTTCCCGGAACAATTAGGCCTTTAGTTAACGAGGCCGCTTTTAATGAACAGTCTCGTCTTAAGTCTAACCACCACCATTATCGAATGCTCTAACCTTTTCAAAAATGTATAAGTGGTTTCTTAGAAAGTTCATTTTGAGATGGGCAAAATAGTTGCTTAAATTATTCACAAGGCATTTTTTTTTTTTTTTTAATGTTGCCTTCCAGGCTTCCATTGCATTTCCATAACATGCATCGAAGAGGTTCTTCAGTGACACATCAATAAAGGATACACAATGATCCAACATTTCAATGTTTTAGTCTTATTAACAAAATGTCTTTAAAGAAAAATAAATAAATAAATAACATGTAAAATTGTGACTGTTGTGATGGAAGCTGCAGGATAGCCGAATGAGACGAAGAGATTGATTACATTTGGTAACTTTCCACAAAGCCCAGACAGATACAGCATTTTAAAAGATTGTATTTAGCGTATTATCTAGTTTGAATATATTCATTTAGTTTAATTTCAGTTGCTCTTACCTTTGAGAAAAACACTGTTGGCCACACTCTTGACCACATCAAAAAGTATGCGCTACAAATTCAGTGTGTTTATATATTTCTTTCTGCAATATTAGTTGAACTTCTAGTCCTGAATCCAATGTGTAAAGTAACAGGTTTTAAAGAAATCATTGTACTTTGCTTATTACGCTTCAGCACAGTTCTGTTGTCCCTTACCATGGTTTAAATCAATTGTGTATATCTAATGTTTTTCATAACTTCCAAACATCATTACAAAATAGCACTATAGAACATCTCTCTCCTCCATGTTGGTCTACAGTTACATTAACACGGTTCTTGCTTCATATTCTGCAGCAGGGAACTGTTTTGTTTTCACACTAAATTTACAATCAATTAAAATGACATTTTATAAACTATCTAATGCAACCAGTAATTGCTGGTATTTCTAACAATTCTTTATAACAACTACACATAAGGCATCATTTTATTATCTTGAAACAGGATGATCATCAGTTGATTTATTGCAATAGACATTTCTACACAATAAGCAGTACCCCATTAAGACATAAATATCCTTTCTGCTTTAACCAACTATATATTCAATAACTATATTTCTAGTTCTCTCTTTTTTAAATTGGTTAGTTGTACACCTTTTTTATTAGACTTTTGAAACCTATTTACTATTTTAACTATTTTTAAAGAATATGGACAGGCAGGTAGACAGACAGGTTCTAGTTCGACAACAGAACACAAATAGAGCAATCAAACAAACACTGCCGCTCTGGATGAAAAAGCACACATATAATACCTGTCTGACAAGATAATTAAAGCTAATACCAGTCTTTACATGAAGTATGATTCAAATAAAGCATTTTTTCTTAATTTACAGCAAAGCCGCCTTTGATCTGTAACCGCGATAGAAAGTATCCCTCTTTCACAACTACAACAGCATTTAGCAAAGCGAACACTGCCCCCTCTCACTCACACACGCACCAAGATGCCTGTATACGGAGTCTCAAGTCATTGGATGCTCCACAGAGAAGTGCGCTGCCGCCTTGCACAAGTCAGTGTGACTTTAAAGAAAAACTGTAATTTGTATTCTGTCCTAGGCCCCGCCTTCCTCGATGATGTCAGCAGGCGGAGGACTGCTCGGCAGTACTAATGGGCTGAGTTGATCTAACACAACTGAGACGGCTTGAGCTTTTACACACAGAAGGGGACAGCGTAACACTTCATTCAGCAACTTCTGAGTGCTGCTGCAGCACTGTGCTGTAACCGGGATCGTATTTACTAACTATTGTTAGTGTTCATTAAAGAAAGCAATGCTGAAATACCCACTGCAGAAAACAGCACATTAAAAGAAATTAAAATAAATAAATAAATAAATAAATAAAAAGGTTTGACTGACTGCACTACTGCGTGCATCTAAATTGTGGATCTGCTAAAAAAAAAAAAAAAATGAACCCGTTATAAAGAAAACTTTGTGAGACCAAAAAAGGACAACAAGAACATATTTTTAATAACTTGGACTAAAAAGGAAAATTCTCACTTGAAGCCCTGACCTAACTCATACAGCGAAGCGCCTTGGAACACCAGTCATTTTGTACTTGGAATCGCACTGCAGCTTGCACGGGCTAACACAGAATTAAAAGGAATTACTGTATTCTGTTTCTTAACGTGCATTTTCTTCAGAATAATTTGAACCTTGGACTTCTTAAGAAATGGACTGTTGACAGTAGTTGGATTTCATTGTATGTTTTTTTTTTTTTTTTTTTTTTTTTTTTTGAGAGTGGAACACCATAAATATCCTACTTCTGTCTAGCATGGAACAACATCTCTATGCACTGATGTCATTACGTGTTGGGGTTTGCAAGTAAATTGGCACATTTAGCCCAGAGGAATTTGAGGTAAGAAAAATCTCATTTAATCATTTTACAGTATAAGCATTATTTTATTTTTGTATTTAGTTATCATTCATACCAATTAGATGTGTTAACACACAGCAATGCAAACAACTTTATACGTGTAACGCTTATTGGAATGTAGTTATAAGATATAGATTTATAGGCTACATATTGAAAACAATGAACACACACACACACACACACACACACACACACACACACACACACACACACACACACACACACACACACATATGTGTGTGTGTGTTCATTGTTTCAAATATGTTAATTATTTAGCTGGTTTCAGTGATGCAAAACTTTTGGCCATTAGCAGTATTTCTTCCAAAATGTGTTTTAGATATGTGTGATTTTTATCTAGTTGATGAACAAAAATGTAACCAATATAAGAAGAAAAACAATGTATAGGTTAATTGTTCGGTACATGTTCATAACACGAAGTCCTAGCTGTGCCTTAATGCTTTGTATGTTATGGAATATTGTACAATTCTTAAACATCAAATAGAAAAAAGAATGAAAAAATCCCAAGTGACAAGTTATATAGCTACTGGTGCTTGCCTTGCGAGAGTATTAACGCCAGTGGAGGCAACAACCAGCAGAAAAACCCGGGGCTAACAGCGTTTTTTAAATGTCACGTTCATGTGCACATTGGGTTTTAACGGTGCAGGAACGTCAACAAGGCGCTGTTGTATGTACAATTAAGCTCCTCTAAAAAAAATCTTGTAAAAATGTATTTTTCAGTATAAATCTCTAACATTTTTCTACAAAATGCTATTAACCCTATTGAGTAAATTAACATCATAACAGGAGTTGGAGTAGGTTTCTGAAAAAAAAGACATTTGGTACAAAAGCCTATATAGATGCATCTGTCCATTCTGTTATGAAGAAGCCTGCATTGAGAATTGCTTTTTTTTTTTTTTTTAAGCCTAAAGCAATCCGCGGGCAAGGCTTAACATCTGCAACGTCATATAGAACGAATGTGAAATGTTTATTAAAAAAACAAACAAACAAAAAATAAATAAATAAACAAACAAAACAACAAACAACAACAACAACAAAAAAAAAAAAAAAAAAAACACTTGTTGGGTTAAAAGCAAATAAAGCGAACGCAGCCTAAAATCCTTTCAAAACGCGGGTTACTTAATGCCGTACAGAACTTCAGCGCTGTGAATCTCTTGAGCTACAAATCATAAAGGTACAAAACATGAATGGTAATGACTCGCCCAAATTCTGGGAATACGGGTTTGGGAAAACGTGATCTAAACCAAGTGTTTTTACCGATCATGTTTGAAACAATTATATTTATATACTTTACATTTTAAAATAGACTAATTATTATTATTGGTTATGTTTGACATTTGAATTTACTGGCTTATTTATCAGTATGTCTTATCAGTATGTCGTTTTGTAAACCCATAATAAATGGGAAGACGGCAGACGCACAGGCAAAAAGACTGCGCGTATTCAGAGATACATCTTCACGAAGACTGTATAATAGACCGCGAACTGTATATATATATATATATATATATATATATATATATATATATATATATATATATATATATATATATATATATATATATATATTATTGAAAATTTTCACTGTTGTTAATAACTTTTAAAAGTTTAAAAGACTATATTTTTGTAAAGTTAAACGATTGGGAATATTTCATTAAGATGGAAATAACATATTAAATAAAATGGCTGAAAGTGTAAATGCAATTGTTTAACTGAAAAGAGTGGAACCTGTCAGAATGTTCCCCGTTCCCAATACAGGCTCCTCCACTATCGTTGAAAAAGTGAGCATCTGGAAGCCCAGTCGTTGCTTGTGTTGCATTTCGCTTTCAGATACATCAGGTTGTTGTCGGAAACCATATATATATTCCCATCACAATCGTGTGTGCTCATGTAATTCGACCACACTTGAGTGACTTGAAATACTGTACTTCAGTGGAAGGGTCAGCAAAGGTGAGATTTGTTTATTCTTTAATGTAACCTGAGAACTATGTCTTGGTACAGGCAGCAGTGCGATTTTTAATGTGTGTTAACTTTGACACTGGGGGAGAAGCCATTTAGTCTATCTGGGGATAATTTAATATTTTAGTATTTTCAAATTAAACATAATTCACAAAAAAAAAAAAAAAAAAAAAAAAAAAACAAAAAAAAAAAACAACAAACAAACAAACAAAAAAACCTTTTAAAACCAGTAACGATTACCCTCAAATCACTTGTGAGGTTTCATTTATTTATTTATTTGTTTGTTTGTTTTGTATATCTGCCTACAGTATGCCTACTGTATATCAAAAAAACAATCAGCTGTAGTATTGCAGAAGCTAAATAATTTGGTCAGTTTCAAGTATACTGATCAGGCTATCTACTGATCCTTTCATGTACTTAAATAGAATTTTTTTTTTATAGCATTTGTATACAGAATACACAAAGAGCTCATGAAGTAGATAACTACATTGCTAAGAGATGACAGCATGCACCTTATCGCTGTGTATTGGTTTCCAAAAAGCACATGCATGCATTGATCATGTTGCTGATAATACCACAAGCAGTATTTATAAGGCATTAGCAGATCAAATACTTTACTTCTACCAGCATGTTTACATAGCACCAGGGACAGTGTGATGATGGGGAAATATAATTAAAAACATGTGATAATTTAATTATTTAAAGGAACTGATCACAGCATTACTATACCTAAGTCTCTTCTTGTTAGTAGTATGTTTATTTTTTTTTTTTAAATAAATCTATTGCAACTAGATTTCTGTACTTGCAATAGTCAACAAAAGGCTAATAAAGCAGTATTAGCTCTATCTATCTATCCATCCATCCATCCATCCATCCATACAAGTAGTGTCCTATCTTTAAGGCAATGTATTTGCCTCTCATAAACCTGCTTGTGTGTGTGGTAAGCTATTTAAATAGCCTACTTTAATTGTTTTTTCATTTGTTTATTTTTGATGTAGTGTGATTTGAGTGTTCTTATGAACAATATCTTTTTTTTTTTATTTTGCACTATTCATTTGATCCTCACCACCTCTTTCTTTATACAGAATAATCATTTCAGCCATAATGATAATGATAATGATGATAATAATTATAAAGATGCATACCAAAACTCTCCTTATACTTAAAATGATCAGTTTAATGTGGCTAATGACCAGCCGTATTTGTTTTGTATATGTGTTATTTTCAGTACTTTAATTTTGTGCATTGAAGCAATGTCAAAAAAAAAGCAATACCAAAAACTCAAACAAGTAAGCTTGGAAGCTACTTTTGTTGTACTCCATGCATCAGACCTATATCAGTATGGTGGTGTTTTGTGACGGTAGATGAAAATGGCTTAAAAATGTGGTAACAAAAAACTAAGCTGAAATTCACCTCACGGTTATATAAATGGGAAAGCGCACTTCTGTTAAACCTCTTCCCTTTCATGAACTGCCTGTTTTGAAACAGAATTCAGCAAGTGGCTTTAGGCTCTGAAGAAAATGTAGTTTTCCATTTAAGTGTTTTATCGGAGGAGGCGTTCATCAGTCTTTAGGGCTTATATCTGGCTAAGATAATTAGAAAATAAAATATCTTGTTTTTGTAATGTTTTTTTTTCATCTTGCCTTCTAAAGCATTTTTTTTTAAAAGTCCCGCCCCCCCCCCCCCCCCCCCCCTTACTTGTATAGCTTGCCATAGATGCAGGGATAATTTAAATTCAGTGGAACACTGTCTCCATGGATTGGTTTCATACATCACAGCTCTCACAGAATGGAGATCAAAGATATGAACGAGAAGTCTTTTACATAGTGTATATGCCACATCAATCTAGGTTATATAAAACTGGCGGCACAGTTATGAGGCACAATCATTCCTGTTCTCTGAATGTGTAAGATATTTCTATTAAAGAGAATAGAGGGTTGGGGAGGAGCCGGGGGAAGAGGGCAGAGATCCGCTATGCAGGTGAGATTGAGAAATCAGTTTGTGACTTCTCTGTAGAAACAGCGCCATATGGAATAACAGATTTGGACCATAGAGGGAAGAACACTTCTTTTTTTCAGAGATGCCCCAGGGTAGCTTAGCTTCAAAAGACAACTGTTTTTAACAATGTGTTTATTGTCTGATATGTTACCAAGTGAAAAACAGAGAAGCCTTCAAACAATTGATTGTGCTTTCTGTAAAAAAAAACAGCTAATATTCTGGCTATTGCTGGGTGTCAGAAAAGGTGCATGTGGGTGTGTGGTTGAGTTCTAGTCTTTTGATAACCTCCACGGTGAGTCTTGTCTTATAATGCTCTATCAGAAATCTTAGTTTATTTACTTGAAAAATGTTTTATTCTAGCTGCGCCTCACCGCTGGTATGTGTGCTCACTGAAGACCTGGATTGAGTGGTCTTCAAAGGTGTGCTTTGGCAGCCATTTCGTCTTTGGTTGTATCAGCGTTCTATCTTTGGCACAGGCTTTATTTATCATATGGAATGAAATGGTCTTCCTGATAGAATGTGTTGCATTTAAGAATCATAACAAAGCTGTTTTAACCAATACTGTTTAGCTTTTGTTTAGCTATGTATATAACATTACTTTACATAATATATTGTTTTTAATTTGTTGAGTATGGTATTTATATTTGAAAAAAACAAACTCCTCTATTTGCTTGGGATGTGGAGAGACACTTAAATTGCATTTGATGTGATCTAAGCAAATATATTATGTAAATATCATACTGTACCTGTTAGGTGTTGGATTTGTTACTAGTAAATGCTGTTGCAGTACAGTGACGGCACTGGAAAGGAAAGCCGCCTTTGTAGCTACAGTGCAGTTAAGCCTGAGGCAGCCACACAGTAAACTTCTACAAGAAGTGTGGTCAGTGTGCCTCAGCCCTGCCCTCTAGGAAATGAAGCGGTACTACACTTATCAATTGATATCCACTACTGAGGGGGTCTTTGGTATGCCTGGCAACAAAGTTGGGCTAATGTTGTGTTGTGGAAACAATCCACAAGATCTTCAGTTAGACATCAATAAAACTAAGTTGGTAACATACCCAAAGGGAATTGACTCACAATGCTTATATCAATTTATTAAGGTACACATTCTCCTGTTTAAACCAGTTTGGGCTTTTAAAGAGCTAAACTGTAGGCACGGTTGACCCTCCGGTCATTCCTGATTCACAGCACAGCACTTTTGCTTGCAGCTGATAACTAATAATATTATTAATTAATACTGATTAACATAAATTGGTCCTTTTTGTACTACAGTGTTACCAGTTTCTCTCCACTCTGAAGGAAAACACATTAATTTAAAATCCATATCTACTATGACAAAGCTGATTTAAAACAAATAAAATAAAATAATAATTTAATAAATTTGCAAACCTACCGGAAAAGCTTATATACCAACAGCAGTTATTATTAATAATCCAAAGGAGGAGGAAAAAACTGACAAACAATATTTATTCATTTTAGTTTAAATTGAACCCCCCCCCCCTTAAATCTTTAGTAACATGAAATATAACTATATCAATATTGTTAGGGATGGTGACAGAACAACCTTTATTCTATCCCCTCTCCTGGCTGCATAAATTCTTCCTGTGGACCAATAATTCGAATGAATTTTAAGCCACCAGTCTAGTATATTTTCAATTACTTTTGCAAAAATCCCAAAGCAGCACACACTGCTTTACAGTCTTTATTCATCATTGAAGTACTTTGGTTCACACTGATAAGTTCATGGAAACTGCTCCGTGTACCATTGTCTTTTTCACAGATTTAAGAAGAATCATCCACCTGTCTTTCCTGATGGATCAGTAAGGAAACTGCAAGGTGGTAGATTCTAAACAGGAATTAATGTATCAGTTTTAGTGGGCCTTTCTGTCAGGCTGCCCAGGATCTCCCTTGTTGCTTCAAAGTCGGCATGCACTTGAAGTGCTTAGACACGGGGGTATATTTACATCCCCCTGCTATGAATCCCATGCAACTGACATCCACTCTCTTGGCTAATTGCCTTGTCTCTCTGTGACTCTCTGTAAAGAGATTATAATTTACCCTGCTCTGGAATTGCAGTTTGAATCCTTTTCAGTCCTTGCTTGCCTTGCTCAAATGCAGAAGGTCATGAGTTCCCCTTCCACAGCAATATCCCAGATTAACAATGACTATTTTTTTTTTTTTTTTGTATTGCCTTTTTTTTTTGCCGGTAATGATGTCATACATAATACAGTTTTATTGGTGGAAACATGCACTGCACTATAATATGCTTTTTTCTCGCTTTATCCAAAATTAACAAGCACTGTTCCTGGCATTGCAGGAGCTCAGAATGGGTGCCTTTCTATTTTTCTGTAATTTATGGCATTTTTCAATGCTTGCGAAAAATAACTTTGGTGATAGAAACCCCTGATATCATATTTCTTATCTGAGGTCAAATGTGCCAAAATCCACAGAGCTTGGTATCATTTCTGTTTAGTTCCTCTCTTAAATTTTTGAATCCTGTTAAAAAAAAGGTCGATTTCTAGCTATTAACTTGAGTTGCCGCACTGTCTGAGCTTTGGAGGTTTGGTTTTTGTTTCACATCACTGATCTGTGATTTATTTTTAGTCTTTTTTTTCAGTGAGCTGAGGCTGTGAAGTGGAAATCACATGTTGTTTTTTTTTGGTTTGTTTTTTTTTAGTTTCAAATGGATGTTCACTCATTTTCAAGTGGACAAAATTTTTTTTTTTTTTTCTTTTAATAAATGAGCTATGCAACACATACTTTTTAATTATATCCTATGCAAACAAAGGGCCGGACCAAATCAAACCCTGATCACTCTTGTTTATGCGATAATATCGCTAGTATCCATATCGCATTTTCTTTATCCCGAAATCAATATTAGCCATTTCCAATCCGCGAAAGGGTCAGAGAGAAGTTTCGCAGGAGTAGGAGGGACTGCCGAAAGCAAAGTCAAAACAGCTGTTGACCAATCCCAAGCCAGTATTTGTGACATTTTTAAGGAGTGGAAACAAGGTGGCAACATGCAAAAAGGCAGACGAAGACAGCCAAGGTAGGAAAATAAATAAATAAGTCTGTATTGTACTATTGTTTTGTTTGAATATCAGTTAATGCTATTACATACAACTACTAGGACTAGTATTAATATATAATAATAATAATAATAATAATAATAATAATAATAATAATAATAATAATAATAATAATAATAATACAAAATAACATATCTGCTTTTATTTTTATTGTGTAAAATATTGAAAAATACGGTCATAGAAAAACACACACACACACACACACACACACACACACACACACACACACACACGCGCGCGCGTGCGCGCGCGCGTACACACTTGGCAATTACCTCGTTTCCACGACTTCTGCATGCTTCTGTCACTGTTAAGAAAGCGTGCCACGTTGTTTTCATGATTTTTGTAAAAATCCTTACCGTGCCCTGGCTTGTGTCAGCATCATGCAGTGCCAGCATCCTCACACCCGACTGGCACGGTGCTGCCCAGAGCCCTGTTATATGAGGTCAGAGGAGTGTCTTGAGGCATGTACTGTTTTTTTTTTTTTTTTTTTTTTTCCCCCAAATATTAGGATGTTTAGTGTAATTTTTTTTTACTATTTGCTTAACCCTTAGTGGTCCATTTATTCAGACGATTCAGGTCCACTTTATGTTCACACACGTTTATTTTACACATCCTGTTTAAAAGTTTTTTTTTCACAGTAAAACAGGTTTAAAAGGCACTGCATATCAACAGGGCACTCAGTACGGCATCTCATGCATACTGATACCTGATCACTCGTTTTATCACCAAACTCCTGAATAATGTGATCCAAGGCATTATTTTATTACTTTGAGCCCCATTTTTTCAGCTTCTCTCGGCTCATATCGGTCTCACTCGGCCATTAAAAGGTTTTCTCTGCTTTTTTCTGTAGAAAAAATGACTAGAGACCTGTGCTTGATGTCTTTCGACATTGGACCGGAAAGGAAAATTTGTAATGTCGGACCTGGTCCGACTTAGGACCTCAAAGGGTTAATATGCAATAGCGTTGTACAAGTTCGAAGTTGTCTATAAAATCCGGTCCTGCGAAAGTCTTGTAATGTGATTTATAGATGGAATTGAGTAGGTTTGATCGGGTGATAGCAAACCACTCCCTCTTCTCAAGCCATTTGCAGTCAACAAACGATAGGTGCTTTTTGAAGGGCAGAAAGGGCTTGTTTTGGTTCCGCAAGATGTCGCTTGGAATTTTTCTTGTGTTTTATTACCGCGAATGCTTTCGCGTCCTCGTTCTCTAAGTGCTGTCTTTGATTTGGTTCAGCCCAAAGTCTCTAATGGGTTAATCTCTCTGTTGCAATGACGTTTAATCACAGTGGGCAAACCAACTGCTCTGACTTGTATGACAAGTGCTTCTGTAATCAAAAAGTCACATATTATAGATGTTTTATAGGGATAAGTCTCCAAAGCAATGCGCAAGAATATGCTTTCCTTTCTTAAAGGAATCACAAGCAGTTTCCGTTGATAAGAGTAACTTTGTAGACTTTTCATGCCAAATCAGTGCCATCCTGGCTGCCCATGGTGGCAGTGTTGATCTGTTGATCAGTACATGTATATTTCATTAATACAATATGTTTACGGGAATAATTACACTTTAACATTAGATTTGCATTTAAATAACTGCATTAAACAGCATTACCTAACTGCTCACCAGATTGCAATTTAAGTGCACAGTAACTGCATAATAAATTATATAACTATATTTTAAAAGCAATTTAAGATGGATATATTTGCAATGTACAGTAATTGAAGTTAACTAGAATAACAACTGCACTTATTGGGTTAGTTTGAAAAGCAGTTGTATATAATTACTGGACTCAAATTTACCACAGTTTTCCTGCATTTAAACTGCTGTGTAATGACCTGAGGTATAATATCACCAGTACCGAGGTAATGGTGTTGAAAGGATTCATGCTACGCAGTGCCCCATCATCGTAGAGAGGGAGCCCTTATCACTGACAAGGCCCTTCAAGTATTTGGGAAGCACAGTCACCAATGACTGCGCTCTTGACGTGGAACTGGACAACCACGTCCATAGTGCCTGCTCAGCATTTGGTGGTTTGTGGAAAAGGCTCTGGTCATCCCATGATATCACCTCCCATACTAAGGTAGAAGTTTATTTGGTAGTGGTTATCTCTCTATATGGGTCAGAGACCTGCTCCAACAGTGGCACTTACGTTCTATCCTAAGTATCCACTGAACTGAATGGTTGACCAACGATGAGGTACTGGACAGCGCTGGCATGGTGGACATTGAAATGTCCACCATGAGGCAACACCAGTTGCGATGGGCAGGACACATAATGAGGATGCCAGACGATCGCATTCCAAAGCAGATCATGATAGGTGAACTCTACCAAGGCAGCCGTTCAAAGAGTTGTCCTCTCCTTCATTGGAAAGATACTCTAAAAGATACATTAAAATGATGTAGTTTTCCTATCCCTGGTTGGCAGGAACTAGCCCAGCAGAGGGCCGGCTGGTGAGAAGCTGTGCGCATGGAGCTTGGACGGCTGGATGGGGCTCGGCGCCATCATAACATTCTGAAAAGACAAAGACAACATTCTGCTAGGGTTAAAGAACACTCGTCTGCATACCCCTGTAGCCACTGCGGAATGAACTGTGCTGGTCGGACTGGTTTATTTAGCATTGAACGCTTCTGCATCACAAAGACGCTCTTAAAACCATTAACTCCAAGTCGTTTCGATAGGCAGCTATAGTAGTAATGACCTGCCATGTGCCCATAAAGTGCCTGTTTGAGGAGAAGAGGTGATTTTCTGCAGCACATGTTTAATAATAGACAGGCAGCTTTGTCCATCACATTGTCATGTAAAGTGATCTGTGCTCCTTCATGGCTCTCAGACTCCAGCTTCTGTGAATGAGCAGTTTTTATGCATGGTGGATTAAGTAATTGCTCTGTGGCTGAAAATAGCCTAAAGCATAACAGGAATGTAAACAGCTAAGCTGTCATCAAAAGCCTTTAGTATCTCTGCATAGATGGTCACCAGTACACAGTTAATCACCCTTTTACTCTGGTTTGAAAATATAGACTGGAAAAGCCTCAGCTTTCACCACAAACAGAGGACAAGGCCCAAACAGTATGCTGTATAGTACAGTATGTAAGTGTTAGGTAGAAGCTATGTATTTTTAAAAAAGCACATCGTAATACTATAATTGGTTCATACTGCAGTGCTGCTGTGAAATTAGCCTCTTTTCCACCCTTGAAGTGACTTTTGTAATATTTTATATGTATCTGAGGGCCTGGGACCAGCCCTGTGCTGTGGTTTCCATCACTTAAAAGGTGACTGGCCACTTGTGTTTAAAGGTATGTAATGTAGACTAGAATAAAACTGCCACATGGGTTGTACTTCTGTTGAACCTGCTGAAGACAGCACTTGGCCATTGAAACTCAATGAGCAATAAAGCAAAATGCAGACCACATGCCGGCCAACAGCATGTGATGGGAATAGATAAGCAAATAGATTTCCGTTGTAGCTAGCAACCTGTGATTCCTCTGCTCTCCAATTCAGACACTGAACAGAGTAGCTTTCAACAGTGAGCGTGTGCAGAGGGCTATGTCCAGTTCTGGTCTTGATTAAAGTACAGTCTTAATTAGTTTCCCCGTTTTCTGCTAATAAGTTGTTAGCTATTCTTCCAATGTTAAATGTCTGACTTGCAGCAACAATCCCTATAAAAAATGTAAAACAGCTGTAATTAATGTTAGGAAAATTAACATAGCTGTTGTCATTAGAGTAAAATTTTATTTCTTTTTTTTTTTCTTATAGCTTTTCTGTGGATTTATTTTACTTAAATAAAGTGTACCTTAGACTCATAAAAGACTGTCCGCAGGTTTAATGGGAGGAAAAGGGGGCATTTGGGCAAAAAAATAATGACATCAACAGAAAGTTA
Source organism: Polyodon spathula (assembly GCF_017654505.1). Lineage (NCBI taxonomy): Eukaryota > Metazoa > Chordata > Actinopteri > Acipenseriformes > Polyodontidae > Polyodon > Polyodon spathula. Next base: position 9,731,064 of record NC_054553.1, read on the forward strand.
AGGTTCTTTTACATTGTACCTTTTAGAATTCAAAGCCATTTCCTATGTCCTGTGAATGCTTCAAGGGTACAAAGTACCTCCAGGCTTGCCTACAACTAATGGCCTTAATATTGAATGTATTTAAAAGCACATCCTCCCTGATTTTAATGATACAATTTTTCCTCTCTCTCCATTCTCTAAAGAAACCCAAAGGGTTCCTTTTGCATTCCAGTAAGATTGTTTTATCCTATTAAACAGCTCATGCGTTACTTAAAATAATCCATGGTGGTGCAGTGGAAAGGTTCTTGTCTAGAATACTGATTTTTCACCTATGAAACTTGTTTTTGCATCTCTCCAACTGTTATTTAACTGAATCTTGCACCATTTCACTAACAATTGAACTTATCCTTGTACTCTGTTTACAATGTGCTGCTGAAGGAAAATTACCTTCTCCCAAAAAGTACTTGCTCTGTAAAGTACTACTTTGAAATATTTTGCTGCAGGGAAAGAGCCACAGAAGTGTGATTGTTCCAAAAAAGAATGCAGTACCATTAAAGAGTAATTTGGTGGATTGAAAGCATTAATCACAGAGCTGACACATAGTTGCATCATGATTTGCTGGTCATTGTCACAACTTCCACCGCAGCCCGATGATGTTTTCCATCATTTGTTATTATAAATTAGTGATGGACATTGGCGACAGTGATAGTTGTGGAGTAAATCATGTGGCATATCTACCACATTTCAGAGCTCAATGACTAAAAATGTAACTGTGCCGATTATTCCACAAATGACTGATCGCCACATGAGGGTTTTTCCATGTTTGTTTGAGACAGTGTACTATTTAAGATATTATTTGAACAGCGGGGCACCTTTCTGTATATTTTTGTTTTATTTTAAATGGTGTAACAGGACACTTGGCATCTTTATAATGGCCAGTTTTACTGGTAGAAGAGACTTGACATCTATTGCATAACTCATTGCCCTGCAGCTATTTGTATTAACAGAATTGGAATCCCATACCAATGATTAAGAATTGTGCCAGGTTGACTCCAGATGGGGGTTGTACCCACAAGCTCTTTATTAAAAAAATTTGCTGCTTACCATTCAATGTTATGCATTAAACTAATATTCAGTTTTCTAATGGTATTTGAAGATTGTGCATCTTAATTTGTATTTAGCTAAAGGTACGTTATTCACAAAAGCCAGTCGTTCTAACATTGCAACCAAGCTTTTTTTGTAAATACGAAAAATCGTTGTAAAAGACAAAATGATTGACAACCGTGGAATTCTATCTCGAAATACATGAATGAACTCATTAAACCCTACAACCACATTAGCACTAAGTGCTGAATCCCATTTTTTTCCCCAAGCTGAGTTATTACATTTGTCCATGTATTTTCATTTCTTTCTTTAATTATTGTTTTTTTTAATTCAACATTACTCGACTAAATTTTAAACTGTTTCAGTTAGCATGTGTTACTTTGTTTTGTGGTGCATAATGTGTTTAAACTAAGTTGGCAATCTGCAGGCCATTTAACACTCTCCCACAGGCAATTAAAGACTGAAAAGGTTGACATTTAAAAAAAAAAAAAAAAAAAAAAAAAAAAAAAAAAACATTTAATTTTTTTTCTAAAATTCAAATTCCAGCCTACTTAATTATGCATTTGTTGAACTTGTATGTGTGCTGTGTTTTTAATATGCAAAGTCTGCTTTGATTATGTATGAGTGTGTTGTTGTGTTTTATATTGTAAAGTGCTTTGAGATGTGCTACATAATAATAATAATAATAATAATAATAATAATAATAATAATAATAATAATAATAATAATAATAATAATAGTACTCTAAATAAAAGTACTCTCCAAACTCATCAAATTCCTTTTTCTGTTACTGTCAAACAAAGACAAGGTGACAGCAGAAATCAGGATAACGGCTCACCGTTTTAAATCATTCAAGAAGAATGAGAAGCTGCACAGTGTAATAGTAAGGTGTAAAGTCCAAAGTTCTTTTAGCTTGTAAATCTGTTTTGTATATAAGGATAACAATTAATATAAAATTGTACAGTTTCACGACATTAACATTAAAAAAAAAAAATTCAACTGTGAGCATTTGTAAATATTTGCATGCTATGACTTTAAATAGCCAACGCCCGGTACACAAAATGTGTGCATAAAGATACTTGATCAAGACCGTACACTACATTATATAAATGTATAAATTTTAAATTAATCCAAAATATTTTTTGCTTACATTAAGTGAATAATACTAATCTTGTGTAGAATCAGATGCAAAGCCTGCAAACCTTTGGAGATCAAAACTTTGACTCGGGGCTATCTCTTTCTAGCTTACGCTTTAAAACCTTGATCTTATTTCACAACGCCTCGTTTGTAGAAATAGACAAATCAATTGCTAGTGGCTCGGGCTTCGAACAATAATCGTAGCATTGCACTGGAGAAGTATAGTGCATTTCTTCTTCTAGAGTCTGTACTGGCTTTTCTCTTTGGTCCCACACACCAAGCCTTTGGGCCGGCAAGGAGTACTGATTCCAGTCATATAGAACTGGAACAGCGCCTTGATGTGTGCTCCGACGGCCTCCTGGTGTTGGTTCAATTAAGTATTTTTTAACTGAATGCAGTCTGCAAACTTTGATGTGTTTAGTGTCTGTGAATTTGAATATTTGTAAGCCACATTTTTCTCATCTCTTCATGTGCGGGAAATGCAAACTTACCAAAGGATTGTACCATGCTGAAGTGGCAATTAGTGATCACTACCATTTTGTCCTCATCGCTGCTGAAGGAAAGTTTTTCACAGTTATGCCTGATGTAAAAAAAAATCAAGTGAATGAAAATCAAGTGATAAATCTTTGTATTTCAATACAACAGACAAAATGTAAACAACAGGATTCAAATACACCGCTTACTCGTCGGAAGCTGAGATGCCGAAATAGCTAAAACGTGGCGTCATTAGCTGCAAGTAGCCTATTGTGTCTAACTTGTACTGTAACCACTATATATCTGCTTCATACTGTTTACATTTTTTATACAGAAAGGATTTTTGCAAACTTTTTTTAGAGAGCTACAATGGGCTATATATAAAAAGCCCTTTATATTATTATTATTATAATCCTATAGAAATAACCTATAGAAAGTCCTATAGTAATTTGGTCAAGTCCTATAGAATATCCTATAGGAATTCTCTAAAACCTTTTTAGTCCTATAGAGTTTCCTGTAGTACTACTGTAGGGAAATCCTTTTGAGTACTATAGGAGGATATTCTTTTTAAAAGAATCCTTTAGGATTTCTCTAAAACCTTTTTAGTCCCATAATGTCCTATAATACCACTATAGGATCCTATAGGATATTTCCGTAAGGGTGTTATTATTATTATTATTATTATTATTATTATTATTATTATTTATTATTATTATTATTATTATTATTATTACTACTACTTGGTAGTAGACCTATCGGTTGTATCACTACTTCTTCACCATATTTCTTGACCAGTTCACAGATGACAGAACACACCATAGATCTTGGCAGGTGCTAGCCACAGTGGGCCACTGAAAAAGAGAGCAGTATAACTGACACTTTGCACCAAAGTGGGGCGTTGTTGAGGTCACATTGGACACGTGTAGTGTCATAACTTCCCTACTGCCACGTGCTTTTAACCCTGGATATCCGGAAACTGGTCAAGTCAAGTGACATTTGAACCAACTGTATGTAGGTCACAGTCTGTTCCCCTAATACTGTCTGCTGGGTCTCCCTGGACTAAACTTTCTAATTATGGCAGCAGGTGTAGTCCAGATTACATACAGACAATGAACAGTGAGGAAAGGCCACTGCACAGATCTACTCTACCACCTGCTCTCTAACAGTTTTTTCTTTTGTTTTTGTTTCAGGCTATAGGAAAGTAATATAGGGTGGTTGGCAGTATAGTACTATATTTTTGTCTTTTGGACTTTTGTCCGTCTGGTCACAAGAAATATGCAGTGAAATTGTATTTAGGGAAAGTGAGACACATACAGGATTTGAGGTATATATATATATATATATATATATATATATATATATATATATATATATATATATATATATATATATATATATATATATATATCAAAACTTACAACAGATTAAAAGTCAGTAAAGTTGGTTTGCACATGTAGTGCCCATATGGACACTGTTACAAGCCTGTTAAAGATTATACAGAACTTGAACTTATGCAAAAAGCAAGAGGTACAGTATGGCTCCAGTAGCTTAGTAAATGTCATCTTAGAAACTGTTCTTCTCCAACCCCTTCCCCCACAAAAAGAACACATCCAAGGGTTACTCTGAAGGAATGAATGTATGAATGAGTGAATGGTTGAATAAATTATCTAATTACACTTGCATCCTCATGCATTGCAAAGCCTCATGTGAACAAAGCGGGCTGATTGTGAGAAATTGTGTTGCTGCTTTGTGGCAATTGCTTCTGTCCATGAGGACTGAGCTGACACAACTAAAATCCTG